>NW_015173685.1:676018-685476 GCF_001447785.1 Gekko japonicus | reverse complement strand
CCTACACACAATACTCTCTACCTCTGGAGGTTGTGGGCTCACCTGTACTTCAGCCTCTCTCTCTTGTCCAAGAGAGCACGGAAACTTCCATTCATTCCCCAGTCCATCCAACTGTGGAGTGGCTCAATTTCCGCTGCTCCCAGGGATGAAGACTTCCTTTGGACAGTCCCTGTTTTCCCACACTTTTTGGCCTGGGGGCAGCTGGGAACTGTAGGCCAGCAGATGAGGAAGCCCCATTCAACCCAGTAAGTGCTACCCCTACAGGCCCCTCTCTGGAATTACAGCTCAATTAAACCTTATGGGGGAACATTTTAAACAAATAACCACAGCCATTTTACAAACACAGGTTACTGCCATTTCGTGACACCTACCAACAGCCACTGAGGGGGAAGTTAGTCCCAAACAGGAAAAGCATCTTCGTCAAGACACAAAGCCATTTGCCAGTAATTCTGACAGGGCACAGTGGCTGAAGGGGGAGTGGGCAGGGAAGAGGAGCAGACCTAGAACCCGGCCAAAGGCACGCAGGTACTCTTGAGTGGCAGCTGAAGGGCCAATGACTGAGGGAGTGCATGGAATGTGGCCACTCCAAAACAGGATTATAATATAGGAGAGATAAACAAATCACTAACAACTGTGTAGTTGACTGTGAAATCAAGTTTTTCTCCCACCAATATCTGGAATACCTAATAAACACTTGGAACTCTAAACAAACAAACAAACAAACAAAAAATAACTGCCAGAAAGTGTTGTTGAGAGTAACTTTGTCCAAAAGTCTGGCAAATATCTATAAAAACATACTTGCATCTCTACAAGAATACACCATTAATTTTCAATTCCTATTTTCATTAAAATATCCATATCATTTTTCCATGTATGAATATTCCTTAAAACTTTAAATCTTAACAGGAGGGTTACCCATCATAAAACTGCTATCTTACTATGGATAGAAGGCTTTTTCCAGCGCCAGGAGTAAATCTTAACAGGAGGGTTACCCATTATAAAACTGCTATCTTACTAGGGATAGAAGGCTTTTTCCAGCGCCAGGAGACAGACAATTTTCCATGTATACACACATACACGTGTTTTGTGTGTGTGTGTGTGTAAAGATTTTTTAAAATGGACTTTTCTAGTTCATGGCCTTGGTTAAATACTGATTTTGAAATGCTTGAGTGGTGTGAATGGAAAAAATGCAGCCCAGCAACTCTCCCCTCTGAACAATTTCAACTTAATCATCTGCTAACATCACTGCTACATCATCTTCCAGTTAAGTTTACAGATACAACTGCCTGGTTTCAGCAACTGGCTGTTGTCCACCAAAGGAATGACTTGTTGGGAAATGACATCTTTCTATCAGACTCTGAATGATGCGACAGAAGCCATGTCTTCATTCTTTGCATTATATGTGCACAGAGGGCACCTGGTGGGTTTTAAGATAAGATTATTAGAGGGTTTTTAAAAATGTTATCAACGTGTTGAAAAAGGTCACTAGAATGAGATCTTCTGCAGCTCAGTCACTGTATTGTAAGAGATTGCACATCACAGCGTAGAATCTCAGTTACTAAAAAGAAGTGACAAGGCGACATGGCTTGGCTGATTGCACTTTGCACCAGAAAGGCCTTGGTTAAATATTTAAGACACCCTTGGATGGCAGAGATTAACTTAGAGAATGGTCTGTACAGTAGCGTGTTTTTTCAAGATAAACAGTGTCACATTGTAAAGGAAGGAAGAGAATAATGTCCCCCAGCAAATCATATCTCAGTAACTGGTAAGAAGCACTTAGTAGGTGGGTCATCCATCTCTCGAATATTTATTCTGTTTATATCCCACCTTTAGTGGGGACCAAAAATGGCTTACATCTTTCACATGCATTTTACAACATCTGTGAGAGGTATGTTAGGCTGAGAGTATGTGACAGGCTCAAGAGTAACACAGCAGGCTTCCATGGCAGAGTGTGAATCTGAACCTGGGTCCCTAGATCGTAGTCTGACACTTGGTCTAACTACTATGCACACAGGCCATACTTGTACTTCCTGTACTTGATCACTACAGACTCATAACTCCACTAAGAACTAGGGATGGGCATGAAATGAAATATTTGTGAACCAAGCCATTTAACCCCTGCTTTCTGCTCCCTGCCACTTTTGACAGGGAGCAGAAAATGGGTTTAAATGACTCAGAGCCATTTAAACCCAGTTTCTGCTCCCCATGAAAAGTGGCGGGGAACAGAAAGCAGGGGTCATAAACAGACATGAACCAGTTTGGTTTGTGGACCAACCTCCCAGTTTGTATTGGTTCATGGTTCGGTTTGTGGTTCGGCCACAAACGGAACCAAACCAAAAAAATGTGGTTCATGCTCATCCCTGCTGAGAACTTGTCTGTGCCTAATGCTGTAAAAAATATAAAGGAGCCTTGGTGTATTTTGAAGACTGACCCGGGTACTGCATCGTAGGTTTCTGTGGACAAGAATCCACATCATTACAGCTTTTCCAAAAGGTTTAAGTCACATTTCATTTATTAGTCTTTAAGGCGAGCCAGTGTGGGGTGATTCTTTGAGTGCTGGAGTAGGGCTAAGAAGATTTACGTTCCAGATTCCAATCCTTGTTTTTCCATAAAGCTCTCTGAGCAACTTTGGACCTGCCACTATGTCTTTGCTTCACTTCTCTTGGAAGATTGCTGTGAGAATAAGGGTGAGGTCAGGGGAGCTTCTTTGGGGAAAGGGTGGGATTAAAATGTAACAAAGAAGTATTTTTCCATGTAAGAGAATCTTATTTAAGGTACCAAAGTTTTGTCTGGGCTATTATATCTCCAATATAATACTCTGTCTCTTGCTTCCCTCTCTCTTTATAGTCCATAAAAGGAAGATATATGTGGCAGGATGAGGAATGTCTTCCTCATCCCAGCAGCTATTCTGTGAACATCGTTTGCGTAGTTTGGGATGTCATGTAAATTAGAATTACAAGTCTCTTTTACTCTTTTTACTCTTTATAGGAGCTGCGGTGGCTCAAGTGGTTAAGACGCTGAACTGCAGGCTGTGGAAGATCAGTAGTTCAGCAGTTTGAGACCCGAGTGTGCCGCATGACGGAGTGAGCTCCCGTCTCTAGTTCCAGCTCCTGCCAACCTAGCAGTTCGAAAGCAAGAAATTGCAAGTAGATAAATAGGTACCACTTCGGTGGGAAGGTAACAGCGTTCCGTGCACCTTGGTGTTTAGTCATGCCGGCCACATGACCACGGAAACGTCTTCGGACAGCGCTGGCTCTTCGGCTTTGAAACGGAGATGAGCACCGCAACCCTAAAGTTGTATTCGGCTGGCTTTTGAGCAAGGGAACCTTTACCTTTTACCTTTTACTCTTTTAAACACCCTAACTTTCCTTTCCAGGCTTTCCCATGTAGACAGGCCCACCACTAACCACATAAGGAGTGAGACCTTAACAGTCCATTGATTTTCTAATCATTTAAGTAGTAATACTTAGCATTTATATAACATGTTTGAGTGTTGTATCACCTACATTACCTGGTTCTCATCTTTATAATAGTTCTTTAAGATGTGTCACCCTAACTCAACCAGCTGGGGTGGAAGAAAGAAAGGAAGTGACAGGCATGGGGGGGGGAGAAAGAAAAGGGGTGGTAGGAAGGAGAAAACCAGCTGGGGTGGAAGAAAGAAAGGAAGTGACAGGCATGGGGGGGGGAGAAAGAAAAGGGGGGGTAGGAAGGAGGAAGAGTGTGAGAGAAGAGAGGGAGAGGGGAAGAAGCAGAGGTTTCTTGCGGGTCCCCACTTGTATAGTTCTAATTTAAGAGTCTTATCACTATTCTTCCATGCCACTCCATAACAATCTGACATTTCCAACCTTGGCTCTCAATGGAAAAGTCATAATCAAAACAGGGAGGTTTCTTAGTGGTGTCCAGGAATGAAAATAATAGAACTTTAAAGCCACTGTGTTCTTCAAAGGCAAATACTATTAAAAACCAAATGCACCATCAAAGGTCATGAGATTGGCATGTATCCATCACAGAAGGTTGGAAAAGGGCTTCCAAGCAGGCATGCCACCTGATGATAAACAATCAAGTCATTGTCTGAAGTCTGGAGGTGGTTCTCTGTTGGAACTAGGGTCAAACCATGGCTCTCCATTTGCTCTCCTGTTTTTATTCTGGCTTGGGGCTGCACTCCAGCATCATACCACCCACAATTCAAACCATGCCTTGGGTTAGAGATATAGAAATAGCCCTTATCCCTTTTTTGTGTGTTGTCTTCATGTTCTCATTTTGACTCTTTGTTGTTCTGCTGATATTTGTTGCTGGTGTCCCACATTTACTTATTTCTTTGATTACATTGGATACCATTTTATACCAGTGGTTTTTTAAAATTTATTTAACTTTTGGCTTATATACCGCTCTGACCCCGAAGGGTCTCTGAGCGGTTTACATATCATTTTATGATTACCTATCTTGGGCCACATTGTTGTATGGGGGGGTGACTGCCTACCGGCACCCAGGCAGCAGGACTCAGTTGTTGTTCAGCATCTTATTTTTCCGGTGGGCTTCAGGTGCTGATATCCCTTGGCGTTCCGTCTCCTGGCCCCTGGAACAGGTCTTCCTCCGGTGGCTTCCTCTGGTGGGCTCATCTTTTTGGTATGCGGCCCCGTGCCAGTCGCAGCTTCTGGCTTCGTCCGTGTTGGCTCCGCCGCGCCGCCATGTTGCCATGCCTCCCGGACTCCGCCTCCACCCAGGCTCTGCCACTCAGTGTCGTGTTCACAGGGTCGCCAACGCTATGCTGTCATTGCTCTGCTGCTGCCGCCATTGCTCCGCAGTCACAAGCCCTGCCCCCTGCTCCCAGCAGCCCTCAGTTGGGTCACGAGGAGCAAGAAGCATCCAGGTAAGTTGCAGAGCCCCTCCCCTGGCCCACCTTCAGGTACAAGCTCTCCCTCCTCTGTGAGGGCAGATCTGCGCATCCCCCCCCCATAGCTAGCAATCCAAAACAGTCCAGTGGCACCTTCAAGACCAAGTTTTATTCAGGTAAAAGCTCTCCCTCCTCTGCGAGGACAGATCTGCACGTCCCCCCCCCAATAGCTAGGGATCCAAAACAGTCCAGTGGAGCCTGAGCGGTAGGTGTTGCCTTCTGACACACTTCCGGTGATGTCAGGGGGTGTGGCATATGCAAATAAGTCATGCAAATGAGTTATGCTAATGAGCTCCTGCACCTCTTTTTCTACGAAATGACCCCTGGTCAAACCACTCCATGGCTCTCCACTTGCTTTCCTGTTTTTATTCTGGCTTGGGACTGCACTCCAGCATCATACCACCCACAATTCAAACCGCGCCTTGGGTTAGAGATATAGAAATAGCCCTTATCCCTTTTTTGTGTGTTGTCTTCATGTTCTCATTTTGACTCTTTGTTGTTCTGCCGATATTTGTTGCTGGTGTCCCACATTTACTTATTTCTTTGACTACATTGGATACCATTTTATACCAGTGTTTGTTTGCACTCACACACGTATGTATTGTAGTAGAGAGTTGTGCTGTTTATTGAAATGTAATTAACACAAAAATAAATGGAATGGGGAGAGATTGCATAAAAATGCAGCCTCACAAGTTTGATGAGGAAAGAGAGAATAAAAGAAGGACTCTTAAGTCAAAACCCTAGGTTGTAAAGTTCAATACTATCCCTGTTTAGGAACAGCTGGCTGTGCCACAAAGATGCCAGCTAAATCTCAAACAAGTATGGTGGCTTGCAGTGCTATTTCAGTCATAGGCCTTTGTTTAAAACATATAAAAGGATTCTCCTGTGTCTTTCGTCAAATAGGACATCCAGGACAAAATAATAACCCCTATAAAAATCATGTCTGCTGTAATTTTGAGTGGGTTTTTTGCATTAGCATGAAATATTAATTCAGTCTGGGGTATAGATCATATTCACCACCAGCAGTAGTTGAATATCTGATTAAAAGTATTCATTAAAATATATTTGATTTATTAAGAGCCATGTATTATTCTTCATGTAGGATTTTCAACTGCTCTGATCTTGAAGGATTTGATGTTCGTGAGATGCTTCTTCTATAACCTAGTGCTTATTGAAAAATGCATAGCAGTAGCCCAGCAGATAGTGTATAGTGCAAACATACACATACACATGTTAATATGCTACAGAGCAAAGTCTGAGTCCAGTGTCACCTTTAAGACCAACGAAGTTTAATTCTGGATATAAGCTTTTGTGTGCATGCACACTTCTTTCGGTTATGCTGTAATAATACGCTATGGAGTCCTTTGGCACCTTGAAAGCACAGACATTTAGGCTGCAATTCTTTTTAAAAAGCTTTCTTGTGAGTAAACCCTACTGAACAGACCTGAGTAAGAGTAAAGCCACTTAGGAATGCTCTGTTGTGAGATAATCTTTTATAAAGGACTAGTAGATCACTAAGCATTCAATGCCTACATCTCCATAAAACAGCTGATACAATGAGAGCATATGTCACAATCAATTTGTTAGTCTGTAAGTATCATGGGACTCTTTGGTATGGACTTATGTAAATGTTATGCCTTTGGTTATCACAGCTTCCCCAAGAGAATCATGGGAACTGTAGTTAGGTAAGGATGCTTTTCAAAGTCTGTAAGCTGCCTCATAGAATTATGATTCCAAGGGTTCTACAGAGAAGGAGAGTGATTAACAATCAGTTTAAGTAAGCAGTTTAGATACATCCCACAGTGACGTTTATTGCTGTTCTAAGCAAAGTTACACCCTTCTCACTGAAGTAAATAAGCTTAGAAGGGTGTAAAAAGATATCAATGGGTGTTAAGGGACACTGAAGGAATCTTCCTAGAATAGCATTACCTCTTACACCCTTCAACACCCATTGACTTCAATGTACTTAAAAGGGTACAACTCTGCTTAAAATTGTTATATAACAGATTTACCATTTTGGACTTTCAGATCCATATTCCGGTTTTAGAAGAAATCTGCCCTGTTTAACAGTGATGTGGGAAATAGCCAGCTTTCTTTATCAGCTCTCTGCCCCCCCCCTCCCGTTTGAGTACAGAATACCTATTTGGACCATGGCCCTGCATTAAATGAATCAAAATGAATGCAACTACTATATTAAAATTTCAGATAAAGATCTACTATGTGTTGTGGAAACAATCATTTATGAGGATGTAGCAAGTTAATCCCTCTGGCTTAAAATGAATGTGTACACAAAAGAGGGGGTGGTAATTACTTTTATATTAGATTGCTTTGACATTATCATGTCTGTCGGCTTTAGATGAATATTATCCGCTGGCAACAAGTAAGTTTCTTTTTTTCCAAGCCAGACTTTCTTCACACAAGCGCTGAAAAGTATCTGTTACTTCCTTGACACTTAGAGGAGTGCAAGGATTTTGTTATTAAAAAATATAATACAGGTGGCTTTCAATCTGAAATTTCAATTCAAATGTGGCACTGGAGCTCAAAGATTCATGAACCTGACTTTGATTAATTCAATATACTTTTATTGCCCCTAGTTAGTTAAATTTAAGTTAAACTACCTGTCAGAAAAATCTTATTACTCTTCTTTCGCTCCCCTTTTCATCATCTGCTAACTGGGAATTTATTGCTGATGGAAACTTATTCTCTCCTAGTGGCAACTCAGTAGGATGTCTAGAACTTATTGCTAACACCCAGTTTTCTCCCCACACTCCCACTAGCGAATATATACGATACGATCTAAATAAATTATGCAGATAGTGCAATTTGCATATTCTACTGCGATTATTTTTGGCAGAATTTGCGATCTTTAGCAATAGGCTTCAAAGTATGAAGCAAGAGAAAGGAAATTGGGAAAGAAATAAACATGGAGAGAGACTAGACAATTCCACGTGCTCCAGGATGTGGAGGGCAATTCCTACCTCCTCTGTCTTACAGCGCCCTGAAATTCCACCCAAAATATCCTGATGGGTTCCCCTGTCCCCCAGGAACAGGATTTGGGGGGGGGGGCATTTCAGGCTGCTATGGGATGAGGAAGAAAATAATGCTTTATGACCAGAAATACTTGCAGCC
Organism: Gekko japonicus; assembly: GCF_001447785.1. Lineage (NCBI taxonomy): Eukaryota > Metazoa > Chordata > Lepidosauria > Squamata > Gekkonidae > Gekko > Gekko japonicus. The sequence goes on along the minus strand of NW_015173685.1, from coordinate 677,453 downwards.
ATGGAGACGTTAGTCTGGATCCAACCCATGGTTTGCACACGTTGTGGCCTCTGAACAGAACTTGATTTGAGTCCCCAGTTTGATTGAGCCTGCAGAGAAGTTTGGAATGTTGAGAACAGAGCGTAGATACCACCACAAAATGGCTGCCTTGGGTTATGTCATGGCCAGTCACAAAACATTGGGAAGTTCACGGAAAGGAGCCTCCAATGATGGAGGTAGCTGTTATCTGAATGGGTGCTCCTTGTAGACACAAAAATGATATTTATTTATTTATTATTTATATTTATATCCCACCTTTCCAGGTATCTGCTATGAAGTGTTGCCTCTTGCAGTGATGAAATGATGCAGAAGAAAGCAAAAATATATTCCTAAAAGGATTGCTTTTAGGAATATGGTACATCAAAGAATCAAATGGGCAACAGGAAACCCATCTGCGGGCACCTTGGTGTACAGGGTTGCCATGCTACCAAGCCCTTGTGAAACATGTCAAGTGGCCCTACGAAGGTTCTGTACATCAGCCACATAGGTGCCAAAGTTACCACAAGCTTAAAAAAAATACCCTATCAAGTCAAAGCTGATTTAAGACAAGCCTGTAGGGTTTTCAAGGCAAGAGATGTTCAGAAATTTTAAGTAAATGAAAGCATTTGGGATTGCTTTCCTTACTTTGTTTGGATCATCTTCAGTTAAGGTATGAGTTGTTTTTTCTAAAGTAAAGCCTCAGTTTTCAGGTTCAATTGCCGTGTTGGCACTTTGCGATAAATAAGTGCGTTTTGGGTCACAGTTTGGGCACTCGGTCTCTAAAAGGTTCGCCATCACTGCTGTAGGGTTTTCAAGGTAAGAGATGTTCAGAGATAGTTCGCTATTGCCAGCCTCTGCATATTGTCCCTGGAATTCCTTGCTGGAGTCCCATCCAAATACTAACCAGGACTAATGCTGTGTAGCTTCCAAGAGCTGATGAGATCAGGCTAACCTGGGCTATCCAGGTCAGCATATTTTTAAGGCTCACAAAACAATATGCAGGAAATCCATGTAAGTGGTTACTGGGCTACACAAGAGGCATCCAGTGTGAGCACTGAGCAAAACATACAGATCAGGGTTGTTGTGTGTTTTTTTTTTAAAGAGGTGCCGGAACTCCCAAGAGGGAAATGAAGTTTTCAATCTGTATACTGAAAACTCATGAACTTTGAAACATTTTTCAAAGAATTTTGTCAAAGGGGTTCCGGAACTCTGTTCCAGCGCATTCCCCCAGAAAAAAGCCCTGGATGATCTGATAAGGGTTTGACTCATGTGTAAACCACCAATTCAGTCACTGTATGGCTGCGGTCACACTGAGCATTAGCCACGCTACAGAGACGGAAGACAGGTGGATTTTCCAGGCGCGATCACACCCCAACATCTGGGAAGCGTAGAGCTCCCGTGGCTAACCCGAGGCTTC
>NW_015173685.1:658679-675426 GCF_001447785.1 Gekko japonicus | reverse complement strand
GAAATGTGGAGCAATTGAGAGATTCAGTTGCATATAATTTGGCCTTGTTATTTACTTCTAGGCTTTTATGAAAGAGTCACTCTTCCTCTATGGTTTTTTTTTATCTGTGACAAGCAAAATATTAAAAGAGGGGAGCGATTGGGAGAGATGGAGGAAAAGTTGACTCCCAGACCCATCAGCATTTCACCAGCTCTTCTTTCAAAGGAAGGCAAGATAGGAACACCTTTTTGGGAGGGCAGGTATGGTGTCCTGTTTGGTGCCTGGGATTGCCAACATCCAAGTGGCACCTGGAGATTCCCTGCTATTACAATTGATCTCCAAACAATTAAGATCAGTTCCCTTGGAGAAAATGGCTGCTTTGGAGGGTGGACTCTATGGCATTGTTTCCTACTGAGGTTTTCCCCTTCCCCCTTCCCCTTCCGAGGCTTCACTCTCAAAATCTCCATGTTTGTCCCAGCCCAGAGCTGGCAACCCATTGATTTCACAGTGTCCACCACTGAATTTTTTGACACCTACATGTGTTCTGGAAGTAAAATCCAAAGAGTCTTGAATGGAAGGGGGGGGAGCTTTGGGTCATGACTTACCATCTCACTTCAATGTGCTGGGCTTGTCCTGGAGAGCCACGCATCCTTGGTTTGTCCAGAGACACAGACTTTCGTATATCTCTAGAACTGGCATTGCTGTGACAAATGCAGGGGGAAAAAACTGTTCAAATGGATAGTATCAGGGCCTGGGTGTAAACCTGCCTAACCCTGGATCAATAACTGATGGTCAAAGCAAAATGACAGTGCCAAGATGATTCATTTTAAAAATGAACAAGAACAAAATAAATGTATGGGGAAATGTGCAATCTTAAGGGAAATATATGTGCTAACAAGGTGCTCTGGGATGTCAACTTTGAAACATTACGTATCCAATGGGGGGTGGCTTTCTCAGGCTGGCTTGTTATTGTGTGTTACACCCTGATGAAAACATGAAAATTAATCCACACCAACTAACTGTGTAATTCAGTTTCATAATAGTTACACCTATGTCATCCTTAACCCATCTGGTTAAAACTAACCCATCACCAAACTTTCCTCTCACTCTAATGTTGTCCCCTCACAAACTACCCATGGTCAAAATCTCAGCATTCTCCTTGGCTTCTGTGTTGCATTTGGTAAAATCCTTAACCACATAACAACAGATTCTGTACTAGTTTTCATGTTGTATTAAAGGTAAAGCACATTACCCACTGAAGGGGTTATAATGTCTGATACCCCCAAATGGAGTGACTGAGAGAGAGGATAAGTCCATTTGAGTTTTATTGTCTTTTAGTCTTCAAGACGACATCCTGTCAGTATTGAGCAGCAAACCAATCTGTTTAAAGCAGCAGCATCAAAATGCTAATGTGTTTGTGTTCTGTTGCTCATGGCCAATAAACAACTGGGAGAGTGAAATTAATATAGTAGTATCCTTTCTTCCTCTTGTCTAGATTTTGGCCAAATAATTGAATCCCATAACAGCTGTATTTCCCTCAACGAGCCAGCCACTATGATCATGAGTAAACAAGGGCAGGCTGGGATGCAAAAGTGGACCTGTAAAAGCCCACCCACCCCCCAGTGGAGGGCGAGGGAGGAATAGCAGGCTCTCACGCACCTTGCACAATCAGAGGCCACCAACTCATCACAGCACCAGTGGCGGCTTGCACCTGCCCTGTAGAGGGCTGAGGACACTGGCTCACAGCACTGATGGCTTCTACCTGCCTGGAACAGGGCAGGAGCCTCCGGCTTGAGGCAGTGGTGGCTACTGCCCATCTCCCAGGGGGTACTGTGCTTCAGATGAGTCAGGTCTCACTTCACTTGGAGCCAGGGTTGCCCTGCCAAGGAGGTGCCCCCCAGGCCATCCCCCCAGACTTTTCCACGTGACCATAATGGCAAATCCACCCCTGTGAATAAGCAAAACATTAATTAATTCAGAAAATCATCAATGGCATATATGTCAAACTCGTCTGCCATGGGATCTTTTGTTCTGTCTTTATTACCTGTAATCATTCTGTATTTGGGCCATTGGGGGGCAGTTGGTGAGTGTGTGGATGCGTGTGTGGGAACCTGCTTCACTTAGTCACTGTGTAACTGTTTTCTTAAGGGGCCTCCCGAATAGGAAGAATGCAAATGTCCTTGAACACCTGTCTCTGCTAGCCAGCCATTGTAGATAATGAAACTGTTAGGTTCACAGGTGGTGGTGGGGAGAAGGAGCACACACTAGTTTAGGCAGGATGTGTAAATGGCTTGATTGGATGGGTCACTTGGGGGGGGGCTGTTTGAATTTTATATAATACCAGAACTGGTGCCAACCCAGTCAGTTCTGACACACATGGTATCTACTTGACACAACTACATATCTCAATAAACCAATCACTGGAAGAAGAGCATTGTTGAGAGTGAGTTTGTGCAAGGGTCTGATAATATCATTACTATAGTGGATGTTGTGAGATAAATTTAGGTCTTACCTTCAACAATTGAAGCTCGATCTCTATGGAAGCCCTGCCCCCTCCTAGACTTGTGTGGGATAGCTAACAAACATTGCCTTGTGCTGCTGGCCTACTGGTGAACTGGCAAAAGTTCCAGATAATGTGAGTGTATATAGCAGTGGAATTGATGGGACAATTAGCATTGACAATGGATTCATAAGAACATAAGAGAAGCCATGTTGGATAAGGCCAATGGCCCATCCAGTCCAACACTCTGTGTCACACAGTGGCCAGAAATACCAGGTGCCATCAGGAGGTCCACTAGTGGGGCCAGGACACCAGAAGCCCTCCCACTGTTGACCCCCCCCCAAGCACCAAGAATACAGAGCATCCCTTGCCCCAGACTGAGAGTTCCTAAGAACTCCAGGGATCAACCTCAATTATAATTAGGATATGTGAGAAGAGTATGATAAATTGGTTTGGGAAATTGTGAAAGTTGAATTGCTGCTGTGACATTGGCAGTGTGAGAATAGAAGAAGGGGAAATTCTAGCCATTTGCTCTCTGGAGTATCTGGTCAATTGGTGGCACCATCTTGTCTTCCCCTATATATCCAAAATAGCATCACCCATAAACAGAACCTCCTAGAAAGTACTTCACCTTTGCTAATGCAGATCTGAGGGCAGATTCCCATGAGGATAGGTTCCCCAGTAATTCAAAGCTGGAGCATTCCTATGGTAGGTCCCACTCATTTCCACGAATATTCAAATACCCACCAGTTTGACACACATTCTGTTTGCCGGTTCCAAACCGGAAGCCAATTTTCCAATTATCAGTTTGATGGTTTGTTAACCTGGGGCTGTTCTGTGCATTACTATGTTTCTTCCTAACCATGCAGTACAGTACAATCACCTTTTTGCACATGTGCATTCTCACACAGTCCAATTGAGTTATACTCACCATAGCCATCTTTGCTGCATGACAACTCCACTCACCAGGAAATGGTTTAAATAGTCACAAATCATATAAATCAGTCATAAACAAATGCCATATTCTAAGAAAATCCTCCAGTGTACCTCTGAGTAGTTTCCAGCAAAGGTAATGACTGCCCATTGGTTTGAACTGGCATCTTCTTTGTGCCTGTGCAGTTTTGCAAGAACATGATGTAAACCTGTTTGATAGTCATTCATGTCTGTTGAGCATGAATTGAACAGACCAGGTGATCAACTCATGTCTGATCAACACCTTCAAACATTATGAGTTTGACTGTCAAACACATTCACTGTGAAATCTGCAGCATCCCTGCTCAGTCCTACTGTGCATTGGTCGCAAAGTTTTAAAGCTCAAGGTCAGCACCTCCATTGCAGCCACAAAGACCTATATTTGGAAAATACAATGGTACGTAATATTGGCAGGGGTTTCCTACTTAACGTATTTTGAAGTGAAGACATGGGTCTCATAACTTTCCTTGAATTAAAAATAGACATGACAGCGACACCTCCACTTGGTTTCACTAATCAAAAACAGAAACACTGAACGATTTCACACTAGCCTTTGTCCCGGGCTCGCTCCTCTTTTTCCTCCGCTTCTTCAGGTCAATTTCACACCATTTGTCCCGCAGCCGCCTTTTGACCTGCAGCTTCCTCCGTTTTGCTCCGGCACAGCTCAATCCTTGATTTCCAAAATGTTTCCTGTTGCCGCGCAGAGAAAAAGTGGGAGGGGGAAGAAGAGGGTTTAAGAGGGCAAAGACGGGAGTGGGAGGAGGAAGGACGCAGGAAGCCACAGGAAACCTCGTCAAGGAAATCAAACTCGGGGAGCAGATTGAAAACAGCCACATGGCAAGAGCTCTAATGCGAAATCAGTTTAAACAGTCCGGGGGAAAAATGCCCCGCTGGTAAACAAAGGTAAGTAACATGTGCGAAATCGGTCACTGTGTTTTTATTAGCATTTTAAAGGTAGAAAAGACAGATTTTAAAACACAGTATCTCCCCCCCCTTTAAAACACTAATAACCAGGGCTTTTTTTTTTCCTGGGGGCACTGGAATAGAGTTCTGAAACCTCTCTGACAAAATCCTTTTTTAAATGTTTGAAAAGTTCATGAGTTTTCAGTATACAGATTAAAAACTTCATTTCCCTCTTGAAAGTTTCGGCGCCCCCCCATCCCCCCCCCCCAAAGCCCTGCTAATAACTATACAAATGTCTGATTTCAATTAGCTAAACCAAGCAGGGATTGAAGGGTTAAATCTCCTATCCACTTTCCTGGCAGCCCTGATCTATACTGTTGCTCTGGGCACTTTTGCAGACAGATGGAGATCTGTGATCTTTCTCACATTCTCTTGGGGCTCTTTGTATGCATATGCATTAATGAAATATGCTTCTTTTGATAAAGACTCCCCCCCCCGAATCTTACAAAGTCTGAAGAGTAGTCATTATTAGTCTATTGTAGCAAAACAATAAGGGATTTCTGGTTATCTATTTACTTATGTATGTATGTATTTATTTATTTGACTTAATTTATACCCTGCATTGCTCCCCAAGGGAGACCCACAGTGGCTTATATTATTTGCCGGTCCTCCATTTTATCCTCACATGTACCCTATGGGTTAGCTTAGCCTGAGAGTGTGTGACTGGCTCAAGAGCACCAAGTGGGCTTCCATGGCAGAGTGCACATTCGAACTGGTATCTCCTAGATTCTAGCCTGACTGTCTAACTACTATACCACACTGGCTGCTTCATGAGGCACCAGTGACCTATTTATTTATTGGGATTTTTAACCCGCCCTCCCCGCAAAGCTGGCTCAGGGTGGCTTACAAGGGGCAAAGCCCATATAAAACAAGGTAAAAGCAATAAAAACATTAATAACAATCACAACAACAATAATACTCAATTAAAACAAGATGGTCCCCAGATGTATGCCATGATGGTAAACAGACAGTTATCCGGAGATGATGTTGTCTTATAGCCGATCCCAAGCAAGTAAGTCCGGTGGTATCAGTCATGCAAAAATTGTGGCAGATCTTCCCGGGCCATCCTTAACCCCGATGTTGTCCACATCATTGGTGGCAGTGGTGTGAAAGCCTGGCAAAAGAGCTCCGTCTTACAGGCCCTGCAGAACTGCATAAGGTCCCGCAGGGCCCTGATCTCCTCCAGGAGCTTGTTACACCAGATAGGGGCTGCCACCGAAAAGGCCCTGGCCCTAGTCATGGCGAGCCTTGCCTCCCGGGGGCCTGGAACCACCAGGCGATGTTGTGCCCTGGACCAAAGTGCTCTTGGGGTATATGTGAGGAAAGGCGGTCCCTCAGGTAAGTCGGACCCTGGCCACATAGGGCTTTAAAGGTAAGTACCAGCACTTTGAAACGGATTCGGTATGCTATTGGCAGCCAGTGCAGCACTTTCAGCCCAGGCTGGATGCGCTCCCACTTGGGGAGACCCATCATCAGTCTGGCCGCCGCATTCTGCACTAGCTGCAACTTCCGGATCTGCACCAAAGGCAGCCCCATGTAGAGAGCGTTACAGTAGTCTAACCTCGGGATGACCGTCGCATGGATCACTGTAGCCAGGTCATCGTGGCCGAGGAAGGGACCTATAGCCCATGAAAGCCTGTGCTAGCAAAACAGATGTGTTAGTATTTTTTAAAAGATGTCACAAGACTTTTTATCTATCATATCACAGAGACCCTCTCTATGACTTCTACATAAAGACAGTTTGAATGATCTGTGTAACAACTTCATGGTTGTGTACACCTGATGAGCTTTGGCCAGTGTTGCAACAACTCTTTCTTTTTGGACTGCTTTCCACAGCTGTGGCTTGTTACACCTTTGCTTATTTTAGTGTAAAATATTCCCACTCCTAAAACTCTAGAGGAGGTAGGTTAAAAATAAATATTTTCCTACCCCTTCCCCCCTGTCTGGTACCAGCTTCTTTTCTGAAGTGCATGTTCTAAATTTCCTAATACTGACTCTTGAATAGTCCCAAAGAAACCAGCAGGTGGCTGGAAACTAAAGTGATTTTAGGACTGAGCCATAAATGTTTAAGCATGTTTGGCTTTGGATGGGAAGCTGTATTTCCAGCCAACCATTTCCCCTCAGAAAATAAATTTTGCAGCAACAAGAAATGACAGAAGAAAGTTTGGTGACTATTTAGAGAGAAAATAACACTCACATTTCACTCGGAAATGTATCTTCCTTCCCCAGCCAGTTTTTTTTTTAAGCATTTCTCTCTTTCTCTGTTATTATTTATTTACATTTGTCACTGTATAATTTAACAGCATCAGACATTCTAGGGTATGAAATTATATGAAAGATGCATGTAAGAGACAGAACTGTTGGGTTCAGAAGGTCTAGTTCCCCCAGTTCCTGATTTATTAATCTTTCTGCCACAGAAAATGAAAGATGGTAAGCTCGGGTCAGCTGTTTTTTAATAGTACAACTGAAAAATGGCCATCCTCATTGCCCATAAAGAAGCCCAGAATGCAGGTTTTGTGAAGTTGTGTGACCATTTCATGACGGTGTTGAAAAATTTGCTAGGGAAAGGCTATATGGAGAAAATGCTTCTCTGTGTCTTTTAAGGTTAAAATGGCTTCCTGCTGTGTCTTCCTACTGGCAGTAGCTCTTACCACTGGATGCTAGGGTTTGGAAGCATGCATCAAGTGCAAAACTTGAAATCCAAAAAGACTGCTGTTTTCTAGACAGAATTAGAGTCAACAGTCTCATGCAGCACATCTTCAAAAATGGTCATGGACATCTCAGACTTAAGGATGAATCCATTCATTAGCAAAATTATTTTGTTCTCTTTGGGACCATACTAACAGAAAGTATCATGGCACATCTTTGAAATGGGGGGGAGGCATAGGAATTCAGTTGATATCATGGAATCCCAGGGGTCCTCAGTGTGGTCCTTGTGGGCAACATGGCGTCCATTGACATATTTATTGGGATAGACCATGTGGGTAGTGCCGGGTGGGGTCGCTGCTTAGCCACTGGAGATTCAATTGACTATTCTGATTAAAATAAGATTGTTTCGATGTAAGCTGCTGCAACAGTGTTGCAGCACACATGGAATTCACTGCCACAGGAGGTGGTGGCGGCTACAAGCATGGACGGCTTCAAAAGGGAATTAGATAAGCATATGGAGCAGAGGTCCATCAGTGGCTATTAGCCACAAGGTATAGATAGGGACTCTGGGGCAAGTGATGCTCTGTCTTCTTGGTGCTTGAGGGGGGGGGTCAACAGTGGGAGGGCTTCTAATGTCCTGGCCCCACTGGTGGACCTCCTGATGGCACTGGTATTTCTGGCCACTGTGTGACACAGAGTGTTGGACTGGATGGGCCTTTGGCCTGATCCAACATTGGCGTCTCTTATGTTCTTAACAGTGTTTGTTTTATTCTGTCTCCCTCCTCTTCCCCATTGTATTTTTAAATTGCTCTTCTTCTCCCCTGCACTTGGGTTTCCTTTGTGTTTTGCTCTACCTCCTGCAGCAGCCGTTTTGTGGTGGGAACCATTTTGTGGTTGGGCCTGACCACTACTCTGTGGCAGAATTCCAAAGGCGGCCTCAAGGTAAAAAAAAGTTGGGGGATCCTGCTCTATCCCCTGTGATACAGTGTGGACAGGCAGAGGACATTTCACTGGACTCTGATGGCTAATTGGAGCTGATGGTGAAAATAGCATTTTAGGGATTATTAGAAACAATACTAAAAATAAAATGTGAAGAACCACCATGTCCTTATCTATATATATATATTTCTTCCCCATCTTCAAGTATCAAAACCTGCAGATTGGGGCTACACTGACACCAAACAGATTTTCCTGCAAACTTGGTGAAAGCCCCCCCCCCCCGTTTGCAAAAATATCTGACATCTTAAAAAATACGTTGGGAGATTTAAATCCCCCCCCCCATAAAAGATCTTTCTGTGTGCTTGTGTAGAGAACACATCTACCTCTGGAACAGTTGTTGGTGGAGCTGGCAGAGCCCAAGAGCCATGCTGGGGCTGCCAGTGGTGTCAGAGCCTGGAAGACCTGCTTGGCCTTGTGGTGGTGGTGGAGCCCAGAAGCCACAGTGGAGCTGGTGAGAAGGGGAGGGGAGACGGGATTCCTCTCCCATGAGTCTCAAGGGCACAGACTTGTATAAATCTATAGAGCCCTTTCACATTTATGATATTGTATGCAATTCTAGATGCCCATCATAGGTAGCTGGAATGGCATTTAAGATTTCCTTCATCATACTGAGAAATGTGCTCCTCAGTTCCCCTTCTCTCTCACATGGAACGTGTTGACTAACAAGCACAGACATTGCTCTCCCGTGAGTATGGGACTTTCTTTTAGCCATATTTCCTCAGGATACCTGGTAAGACTGATTCAGCCCCATCTTCGTAGGGCTTTCATGCTAGCACGGTTCGACGTCCTTCCCTCAGCTGTTCTATCGGGAAGGTTCAACAAAATTCCTTATAAAGATAGATTGTGCCCCTGTGGGATGGGGGAAATCGAATCCATTGGACATGTGCTATTGTACTGTAAATTCCACTGTGACATCCGTGTTGTTTATATTGAACCTGTGTTGGACCCCCTTTTGGGCCAATCTGATGAGCATAAAATTAGTTCTTTATTGTCTTCGCATAATATAGAAATTCTGGAACCTGTAGCAAATTTCTTTTATGAGGTATCTAGGAGGAGAGGCTCATATTAAGGCAATTCGGAATGTGATACCCCTCCAGCCTATCTTGAGGCTCTATGCTGCATGTGTATTTGATATTTTATGCCAATAAAGGTATTGTATTTGACTAACAAGCTGTATCCCTGTACTGTTAGGATCAACACGGGTTAACATGACATGTGAATGCATCCCCTTGATTCTTGTAGACACTGACCTTCATTCAGCCTAGAGGAAAAGACCTATAAATATTTTAATAAACATTTAGAAAGTGAGGACACCTACCATAGGGCCTCTCGAATCTTTTAATGGTTGGACAGGTTGATATGGGAGCAGGCAGTCCTGAAGATAACTTTGGGCACAGACTAATTTGGATTTTAAGGTCAACAGCCCTCATTTTGAATAGGGTCTGGGAATGAATTGAAAGTCATGGGCTGGTGAGGTGTGTTCCTAGTAACCTGTTCCTGTCAGCAGTGCCATGGCAAATTCTGGACTAATTGAAAGTTCTGTTCAAAGGCAGCCCACATGAAACATATTGCAGTCACCTAATAATAATGAATTCAAACAGGGGAAATAGCTCATTTTTGTAATTTTCCAATCCTCATTTTTATTAAAGCCAGAAAATGTCATTAGATAGGATAACCATTATCCCATTTTGTGCACTCAAATGAATTTCCTAAAGCAGTGGAAAATTTTACACGTAAGCCTCCCTTCACAAACACAGACTTTCTCAATGACCGTTATTGCAAACTGGTTGTAGAGCAGTATCGCCCCAATCAAGTGTCTCTGTTTCCATCCATATTCATGTAAAAATTGAATGTAGAACTTTTATAGCACACCAAGCGATAACTGTAAAAGAAATCTATTTAGAACACTTTGGAATCTAATTGCCAAACTGTCTGCAGTTCAGGATTCCTGATAAAATATGGGCAGATCAGCCAAGTCTTGCTAAATTTATTTGGTGACTGCCTTCTGTCTGTATTTTGCGGATTGTATATCCTTGGCGGTTTCCATGCAGGCTGGGGAGAATCATTTTGCGCAGTTAATTATCATTGCTACTTGAGAAAATTGGGTTTAATGGAAAGCCACTAAAATAGTGGAGGACTTATTTATGTCAGGGAGATGTGCTTAATTGAGATAAATAAAAAAAATCACAGGAGTATGGATTGTAACATCATGGACCCTTGGGAGGCATGCTCATGGACTGTTTTATTATGGTGTTTATGCCATATTATGGTTGCTTTAATAATTTTATGGTTGCAGAATACCCTGTCATCTATTCCTATTAAATTGAGCTGACAAGTCTTGCAGTATTAAATTCCCCCCCCCCCAGAATGCTAGATTCCTTCTTCACCATTGCTGATGCTACACAAGGAAGAAAATTGATCTCTGGCTCTGTATTTATGTCTGCCAGTGGTCTATATGGTTGGCTAGGAATGTCTTTCTTAACAATTCGCTACAGCCTGGTGGGCGGCCATATCCGTTGTTAAGCTGATCACTTGCATGGATGATCAACTGGCTGATATTTCCTTAAATGGGAGCGAAAGGCTAGGAGATCTCCCCCCCTCCCCCAAATTGTCTTTCAATGAAGGGCCTGAGACCAATTTTCTGCACAGAAAATAGTTGGTAAGTTGGAATTTGGAAAGGGGCACTGACATTCAGGCTGAAAGAAGTTTGAGTTTTTAGCTGGAATTAGATGGACTGGAAACTGACTGGGAGCTCATGGGGTTTATGATTGTTCTTTAGTGAATCTGAAGTAGAATCAGCAGCCGTGCTCCCACCATGCTCTGCTCATATATTGGCAAATAAACAGATATCCTCAAAACGCTGTAAGACTCCAATGCAACATCCAAAGGAAACCAAAGGTGGCCAAACACTCATCTGCTCAATGGCGCTGTTCACTATTCATGATCAAACTGCAATTCAAACAATGAAAAGAATAACTTTTTTTCAGTTGTTCAGAATTGTACCACATTGTTTTGTGCACAGGTGTTCTCATGCTCATTTTCTGCTGCTGATCAGTGGAATTTACTGCTGCAGAAAGTGGTGGTAGTTGCAAGCACAGATAGCTTCAAGAGGGGATTGGATAAACATATGCAGCAGAGGACTACCAGTGGCTATTAGCCACAAGGTATAGATGAAACTCTGTGTTTGGGGCAGTGATGCTCTGTGCTCTTGATGCTGGGGGAAGGCAACAGTGGGAGTGTTTCTGGAATTCTGGCCCTGCTGGTGAACCTCCTGATATCACTTGGGTTCAGCCACTGTGTGACACAGAGTGTTGGACTGAATGGGTCATTGGCCTGATCCAGTCTGGCTTCTGTTATACTCTTCTGTTCCTATCTTGACCCTTCCCTAATCCACTGTTTGCCACACCTACTCAATATAAGTTTTCTTCGTTACAAAGGTGCTTCTCTGGGTTGCCTGCTGGGATGAGGGTGGAATCAGGTGGTTTGTCTTTTTAATTTTCCATACAACAAGTGGGAGAGTCATGAAAAGGAAAATCAAATAAGAATATATACCATGAAAAATTACTATGAAACCTTTGTGACTATATTATATCATTACAAATTATCTCATATCACATCGGATTCATATTCCATAACACATGTCCACAGTAGTTCAATCTTCAGTAAGTCAGTCAATACGTTGAATCCTCAAATAGAATCAAAGTGCTTTGTGCCATTAGGAACTTATCCTTATAGTGTCTCCTTCACAGACTTCTAGGTTTGATGAGACTTGGTTGTATATTTTCTCATAAAGTGGACAATAGACAGATGAAAGGACACCTCTGTTCCATCTGATAGAGCCTGCCAGCCCATGATTCCTTTTCCTTCACAAACTTTTTCAAAGTTGGAACAGAATATTGTCCTACATGTCCATTTTTCTACATATCTACCCTATAACAAAATACAGTGCATAGAGCCATCCTATAACAAAAAAATAAATAAAAATCCAATAAATTTAGAAACACCATCATTAACTCACCAAGCATTCATTCAGAATTCTTGCAAGCACAAATATCAAAAGTATAACAGCCTTAAAACTCTGTTAAATTCCTATCATTATAAATACTCATTAATGCATCATAATACACAACAGCTGATCAGATTCAAAGACCTCTCTTCAAGGGACATACACAAAATCAGGATTACAGACAGACTATACCAAACAATTCATCTACAGAAGGTGACCAAACATTACAAGAAACAGGAATAATCAATAATCATATTTAATCCAGAGAGGGTTAAAATATTTAATTTGAAAATCCAGAAAGTTTTCTCCTTAAGGAGCACCTTTTGTACATCACTGGTGACATTAGGAATTCCCTGATATTTATAAATGACAAAAAACACAAAAAACTTCATATCATCCACATTGTGATTATATTCAACATAATGTGAAATAAGAGGCACCTCCATAATTTTATTTTTAATCCACGAGCAGTGTTCCAAAATGTGGATCTTCACAGGGCGAGTGGTACTGCCCATATACATTTTTTAACAAGAACAGATTATAATTTACAGAAGAAGAGTTGTTTTGATACCCCACTTTTCACTACGTGAAGAAGTCTCAGAGTGGCTTACAGAGTGCCTTACTCTCCCCCAACAGGCACCTTGTGAGATAGGTGGCATTGAGAGAGATCTAAGAGAACTGTGACTGACTTAAGGTCACCCAGCAGGCATGGGAAATCAAACCTGGAATTCCATCTTAGAATCTACCACTCTTAACCACTATAATCATAGCATTCCATGAGTTGCATTTACTCAAAGATTTTAAAGGAGCAGAAATTTTAATGTGTATCGGGGTAAACTCTTTTAGTTTCATTGCCAATGGGGCAGATTAAACAGCCTCCAAAATGGTAGAGTCCCACTACTGGCAATGACTTTTCCCAGTTACATCTCATACCAGACTGCACTATCAAATCTTTGATTTTTCCTTTTGTGCATCTAAAATCTATATATGGCAAGGAGTTACATTCCAGAATATCACTTAATAGATGCCAATGTTTCAATATAATTTTACGAATTGAATTATATTGGTCTCATGGTCTGTGAACTATCCAGCTCTCTCAACTGCATTGGTGTGGTTCTTAGCATGCTGTATTATAGACAGCAGATAGCCCCTAGCTCTAAAATCACTTTCCATCTTCCTACAGACGTTTTTGTAATCAGTAACCCTCAAAAATTGTCCATAAGGAAGCTTCTTCCTCAGATGGGTGGGATGAAATGATTGATAATGTAGATATGAGTTTTTGTCAGTTTCTTTCCTGAATACCCAGTCTATTGTCATTAGTGCTATATACTGACATATCTAATATGGACACAACATATTTGTCTACCTTACTCAAAAATTTGATGTTTGTGCGAATGCCATTCATCCAACTAAGAAATTGCTCCATATATTCATTATTCCTAAAATTCAAAAAGAGATAATCTATGTACCTCTTATATACAATCATATTGACAAAAAATGGATTACAATCCTTATGACAAATTTCATTCTCTAGTTTGATCATGAACAAGTAAAATTATATCGATACATTGGCATCTATTAAGTGATGTTCCGGGATGTAACTCCTTGCCATCTATAGCTTTTAGACGCACAAAAAACATCAAAGTCAGACTTTGGCTGGTGCATCAGCTGTGTCTATTCCTGTTTCAATCAGATCTAGCCACACTGATCCATGCCTTAGTTACATCTAGACTGTACTATTGGAATACATTTTATTAGGGGCCACCCTTGAAGAGAGTTTGAAAGCTGCAGCTACTGTATAATGCTGTGGCTAGACTGCTTGTCAGGGCCACAGACTGCCCCACTGAAGCAGCCGGACTGCTCTTATACATGGAAATACCATACATCGATGCAGCCTCCTTTTAAGTAAAGCCACTAAATACCTGTGACCAGGGCTATTTTTGGGCAGGAACGCACAGGAACAGAGTTCCGGCTAGCTCCCAAGTTGGCCACGCCCAGCAGGAACTCATTAACATAATAGACCACACCCAACAGCAGAAACTCATTAGGATTGGCTACATTAGGGGTCTGTGGCCTAACATGCAAAGGAGTTCCTGCTACAAAAAAAGCCCTGGGTTTTGACAACAAACAAGGTAAACAGAATACGAAGCAAAAGGTCGGTGTGGCTGGATGTCCACACTTCTGGTAACATGGGGGTGCGGCCTAATAAGCGAATGAGCTGTGCTTTCAGGGGGTGTGGCCTATTCTACAAAAAAGCCCTGCCTGTGACACAGTAGAATTGGGGAGGATCAGTATGCCAGCTCTTACCCCTTCCACTGGGGCCAACATTGCAGAAGACTCAGTCGGAGTGAGGGTTGGTGTGGCCTAGCTTGGCAAGAATAAGATTAAGAACCTTTGCATCCTTCCTTCTGCAAATTCAACAGTGGCCTTCCCAGTAGTGATATGAGTCTTCTAGTAACAAGTAGTGTAGATGATGAATCTTGGAGCTTGTGCTGTACTGAGACTGTTGAAAGCAATCATAGCAGTCACAAGCCCCGTCAAACTCAACAGTGGAATCCTAAGTAGAGTTACATCCTTTGACAACCATTGACTTCAGTGGATTTAGGAGGTTGTATTGGGAATCGAGTGGCAGAAAGAACAGGGTGCCACCGGTCAGCAGTTGCTCCATCCTGCTCAGCAGGCTTTGTGAATGGCATCCTTAAAAGAAAATTTGTAAGCAAAGCAGAACATTCAGCAATGTACATAAAAGGCTACTAAACTCTGGTTCATTCTCAAACCTTGTTTATGAAATTTCCCACAATGCTAGGTGGGCTGCAGAATCTGAATCCTCAGGTTTCCATTTCCAAAAGGAGTCTCCTCTACAGTGATCTTCTGGTAACTATTTTGTCTGGAGATGATATTTCTTAATACAATCCAAATGATTCCTGAATTTGGAGCGTTTTCCCAGAGTCTGGATAAGCTGATCTGGTGAGCAACTCTCCCGTTCCCTCATTGTGCTATTAATTATGCTTTTAAAAAAAGTTTAGCAAGTACAGTTTTGAAATTAAACAATGCTGCAGGGATTCAGATCATTGATTATTTAATTATGGGAGATCGTCAGAGACCCCAAGAGTACCTGTAATCTTCACACTCCGTTTGCCTGATTAAGGCTTCGGCATATTAATTCACAAATCTGTGAAACTCTTAATAGATTTACGAATGTCTCATGTGCATTTCCTCATAGATAAGCCTGGCCTAATTAAGGCACTAGTGTTCCCCTGTATATGAAATTAAAAGTCCTGTGATGAGAGGAAAATGTAGCACGCTTAGGGACGAGGGGAGTGAACTAACAACAAAATGGAAGAGCAAGGTTCAAATATGTCAAATTATACTGGATATTTTGTCTGGTTTGCTTCGTTCTTCAGAGCTGTTACCTAAGAACAGGGATAGATACAGGGGTCATTTCCTGCAGGAGCGCACAGGAGCGGAGCTCCGGCAGTAAAGAGCCCAGGGGGTGGGCACATGCAACAAGCCCCACCCCCTGCTCCCAGCAGCCCTCAGTCAGAGCAAGAAGCAGCCAGGTAAGCTGCAGAGCTCCCCCTGCCCCCCCGGCCCAAAACAGTCCAGTGGCACCTTTAAGACCAGGTTTTATTCAGGTACAAGCTCTCCCTCCTCTGTGAGGACAGCTCTGCACGTCCCCCCCCCCAAAAGCTAGCAATCTAAATCAGTCCGGTGGAGCCTGAGCAGTGGGCGTTGCCTTCTGACACACTTCCAGTGATGTCAGGGGGTGTGGCATATGCAAATGAGTTATGCTAATGAGTTATGCTAATGAGCTCCCGTACCTCTTTTTCTACGAAATGACCCCTGGATAGATACATGGAGATGCCCTTGCAAGTGGATGTCCTGACCCTGGCCCTATGCATTTCTTTGTATACAAAGAAGATTTGGTGTATTTGCTATATTAGAGAGACTTCTAATGAGCATGTTTTAAAGTTATGGACTAGCAAGTTGATAGAAAAGGCAAGAAGGAAGAGGCGAAACTATACACACATCACTAACCAATGGTAAACGACAAAGAAAAAAAATGGTAGCTAATGAGACACAGTGGGAGGGATCAAGCTCCTTGGAGTCAGCTGCCTCAAGAGCGCAGGTCTTGCGAGGTAGACTGGTCTTGGAGGCCCCGTCTTGGTGTATGTAGTCTTTCAAGGCTGCTTGGAAGCTATTTAAGCCTTCACAGCCAGAGGCCATGGAGAAAGAATCCAGACTAGCTTCTGTCCCCAGGAAATGCAGCCAAGAGAGAAAAGGGGATACAGGAAGTAGCCTGAAAGGAGGATGTGAAGTTTGAATCCCACCCCTCCTTCCCGAGATCAGAAAGGGGGGGGGGTCCTTTGGTGGTGAAAGCTCCCTGTCATGACACAAAGGAACAGCCCCTTCCAGGGCTCTTTTTGGGCAGGAACGCACAGGAACGGAGTTCCGGCTGGCTCCTGAGTTGGCCATGCCCAGCAGGAACTCATTAGCATAACAGGCCACATCCAATAGCAGGAACTCATTAGGATTGGCTACAGTAGGGGTGTGTGGCCTAACATGCAAAGGGGTTCCTGCTACAAAAAAAGCGCTGTTTTGACAACAAGGTAAACAGAATAAGAAGCAAAAAGTGGGTGTGGCTGGATGACCACACTTCTAGTAACATGGGGGTGCAG
>NW_015173685.1:644337-658650 GCF_001447785.1 Gekko japonicus | reverse complement strand
GAGCGGTGCTGTCAGGGTGTGGCCTAATATGCTAATGGTTTTGCTGTTGGGTGTGGCCTACTATTCTAATTAGTTCCTGCTGGGCTTTTTCTACAAAAAGAACCCTGCCCTTCCCTATATCCCCAAAATCTACACAAGTGCAACTGATAGCAACAAAATGGTCCTGGAGCCATGTGCCACTGGGGTTACAGTCTTGGGATTGCCTCCCTTGGGATTTATATTGCAGTTATCCTCAGGAGCTTGTAACATGATTCAGATGCAAGTAACCATTGGTTTTTTGGTGTTTTTTTTTTTTTAGGATTTGTCAGGCATGCTGAATTCTCACACAGGCTGGCGTCATCAAGGCAGAGCAAACAGGTGGGTATGTCTCCCACTGCTATCTGCTTATCCAGATGAGGGGGTAG
Organism: Gekko japonicus; assembly: GCF_001447785.1. Taxonomy (NCBI): domain Eukaryota; kingdom Metazoa; phylum Chordata; class Lepidosauria; order Squamata; family Gekkonidae; genus Gekko; species Gekko japonicus. Next base: position 658,246 of record NW_015173685.1, on the reverse strand, counting down.
TTGGAAAGGCTTAACTCTGCATTTGCTTTCCTGTCCTTGTCAGTTGACAATAGGAGTCCTTTCCCACCGGCTCTTAAAACAGAGCAAGCGGACCAAACTAGATAGGTTTTTAATCATTACCCTTTTTCATTATTCCCCACACTTAGTTTCCTCCCTGCTGTATCTAGAGTGGAAAGAGGTTAACATGGAGTGTTTGGTGTGACACACGGGGAATGTTAGCTAGGAAATGTCAGAACCCACAGCCAACAACGGAGTACACACTTCTTTAGAAAGGTTATACTTTTATTGAAGAGCCATAGATGCATTAACATAGTCACTGTTAAGAATCGCAGTTGCCTCTTGAACCTAATGAGATACAGGGCATTCGTACGCACCCCCCACTGTGCTGGCCAATTAGGCACCCTCCCGCACGCCGGTTAGAGCCAGCAAGTATTACTATGTGAAGCTGGGAATTGTCCGGCTCTCACGGCTGGCCTGGAAGGCAGACAACACACACCACCACCTGTACTTCTTTAGAGATAAGCATTTCAGCCCAAAGCAGAGAGAGGAATGCGAAAGCAATTTACACAGACACTGAAAGAACATCCCAACCCCCATGGCAGCATAGCTGACAGGGAAGGGAAAAGACGTGAACACTATCAACAAGATTCCTGTAGTGAGGGCGATCGTGATGGGGCTTCCTCCATGAGTGTTCTGTAGTAGCAGACTGCTGAGGGTCAGGGCTTGACAGACCAGCATTCCTTCCTATGGGAGAAACAGGGTGAGGGTGGATGGCACTATTACAGCTGATCTCTAGACAACCCAGATCAGTTCCCCTGGGAAAAAAATGGCTACTTTGAAGGGTGGACTGCATGACATTATGGTTGTAAAAATAATCAAAAGTATTTACATTACTCAGAGTATCAATGGATCTTGCTCTATTGGAAAGAAGAGATTTCTTTGCTTTTAAAAACCTTTACTTCTAAGGGTAAAAGGTATACAGGGAACCCACAAAATAAACAGAACATCTAAGGACTACATTTTCTAAGCTGCTTACAGTTCAACCATTGTTACACCCTAACACAGAGATAATGGAGAATCTGTCCTTCTTCTCGACCCCTAGAAAGGAAGTCACCTGAAAACAAACAACCAATCTGTATCACACCTTTTCCTGGGCTAATTCCCCATTGGCTCTGCGCCAGGTTTCCCTTCCAGGTCAGTCTAAACAATAGCAATACCAGGTAAACAAGTTAACCCTATAATGACTGGATTGTCAGACCTTGTAAACACATACATTTCCAACAATTATACCTAGCTGAGGTCCTCCCTTCACCAAACTCCACCCTCCCCAGGCTCCACCCCCAAAAGCCAGCTGTGTCAGCTGTGGTGTAGTGGTTAAGCATGGTGGACTCTAATCTGCATGAAACACTCTTATTCAGCAGGTGAATCAGCTTGCCCTGATCAATTTCTTTCCCAACCTGTTCACATATAAGCTTCCTCAACTGACCAGTGCTTTATCTAGGCCCTTTATTGTCTACACACTGACTGGCAGATGCTCTTGAAGATCTCAAGCAGTGGCCAGGCAAGCCTCAAGGGGGTGGGCATTCCAAAGGTGAAGTGCTACCACTGAAAATATCCTGTCTCACATCGGATCATAGGGGCACAGAGAGCAGGGCTTGGGAGGCAGATCTTAACACACCAGTTGGCAGTCACTCTCCAAGAATGTCCTTTTTCAACTCTGCTTACCTGAGATTGCTTTAAACAGGGGGAGTAAGTAAATACAGTTGCCAGCTCCAGGTTGGGAAATACCTAGAGATTTTGGGGGTGAAGCCTGAGGATGATGAGGTTTGGGAAGGGGAGGTTCTAATGCCATAGAGTCTACCTTCCAAAGCGGCCATTTTTTCCAGTGGAACTGGAGATCAGATGTGATAACAGAAGATCTCCAAACACCACCTGGAGGTTAGCAACCCTAAATATTGAACATGGGATCTTCTGCAGGCAAAGCAGGGGTACTACTGTGGAGCTACGGGCAAACTCATAACTATTTCTAAAGGTAATGAAAATACTTTAAAATATTTTTAAAAGGAGATTGTTTCCTTTTGATTAAACTAAAGTATATCTGAACTAGGAGTAAGGCCCATTGTGGGAAGAAATACAACAAGTTCTAGAAGGAAGCTCCAGGTGAGTGTCCCAGCTGTAGCTGGTGGGGTGGCAGAGGGAAGGGGAAAATAGAGGGGGGCAAGCCATGTTTAGCTATAAGGCAGGGCTGTCTCAAGTCATTTTGCTGCCCCAAGTGGGTAGTATGGGAGGACAGCCTCATGGTAACAGGTGCGGTTCCCTCTACCCCTGACTTATGTTGATTTAGGGTTATGCAGTGGCAGCTAAGGTAGAAAGACCTGTAGATTTGAGGGGTAGAGCCTGGGGAGGGCAGGGTTTGGGGTGCGGAGGGACCCCAGCAGGGTATAATGCCATAGAGTACATTGCCCAAAGCAGCCATTTTCTCCAAGAGAACTGATCTTGGAGATCTCCAGGTGCTGCCTGGAGGCTGGCAATACTATGGGGAGGACCAGACCTGTAGATTTGAGGGGTAGAGCCTGGGGAGGGCAGGGTTTGGGGTGCGGAGGGACCCCAGCAGGGTATAATGCCATAGAGTACATTGCCCAAAGCAGCCATTTTCTCCAAGAGAACTGATCTTGGAGATCTCCAGGTGCTGCCTGGAGGCTGGCAATACTATGGGGAGGACCAGACCTGTAGATTTGAGGGGTAGAGCCTGGGGAGGGCAGGGTTTGGGGTGCGGAGGGACTTCAGCAGGGTATAATGTCATAGAGTCCACTGCCCAAAGCAGCCATTGTAATAGCTGGGAAATTTTCTGTAGGGGAAATGATGTGCTGTGGCTGAGGAACACAGTGATTTCTGGGAGATCTCCAGGCCCCACAGGGAGATTGGCATATGGGTTTTGGCAACTCCAGTGACCATTTAAGGGAAAATTGGGATATGTATTTTACCACTGGACACATTCAATGATTCCCAACAGCAACAACAAACTGTTTAGAATGTTAGAGGTAAAGGCCAATCAGGCCACATATGCAAATGACCTCTGTGTTCCGACTGGCTATTGGTGAACAAGAACAGCCAACTGTTTAGAATATTGGAGTCGAGACTCAGGCAATGCAGCCAGTAGATAGGGACAGTTTCTGAGTGACAGATCAGGGAGCCAACAGATTTGGGGGCGTGTGGAATGTTCAGGAGAGTGTCACCACCAAAACAGAATTATTATATAGAAATATAGGGTTCTGGAATCTGAGCCATTTTTCCTGGAAGCTTGAACTCCCAACTGCAGCATGATTAATACAGGTTTGCATGACTTGTGATTCATCAGGTCTACTGCAGCATGCCAGCCATGTACCATGGCCTGCTAGGTACCTTGAATTTGAAGTCTCGGGCAAAGAGCAAAGGACATTTATCAAACTCCCCCCCCCCCCGGGGAGGGATGCCTTACTCCAATGGGTGCTTTTGTGAGACATGAATAGTGCAACCTGGCTTCCCAAGTTCTTAGTGCATTCACTCCAAGTGTTTGCAGCACACCGGCCATGCACAGCCAACTATGTACATGAGACAACACGTATGTGCTAAGAGCCTTGTCTGAGTGATGCTTCCCATATTAAGCTCACAAATCCTTTGTTATGTTGCTATGGCTCTCTGGAGAGGTCAAAAGCTAGCGCGCCAGAGGAATGCTCTCGTCGGGGGGAAAACCTCCGGTGACGCAGCTTCGGGGGCGGGGTTTCCCCCGGGCCCGGATTCCTCCGGGGCGGAACTCCGGGGCTCCGAAGCGGGGGGTTCCCCGCCCCCCGGGCACATTTGGGAACCCTAACTCCAAGTGTTTGTAGCCCACCAGCCATGCACAGCCAACTATGTACGTGAGACAACATGTATGTGCTAAGAGCCTTGCTGAGTGATGCTTCCCATATTAAGCTCACAAATCCTTTGTTATGTTGCTATGGCTCTCTGGAGAGGTCAAAAGCTAGCGCGCCAGAGGAATGCTTCTCTCCTTTTGCCTTTCAAATTCCATTTTTCACCTCTTGAAGCTTCAATGTGCCAATACCTGATAAGTGGTAGCAGGAGGTTAATGGGGGATCATTATTGCTGTCATGCAGTATAACCCATTCATATGGAAGGCAAATTGGAAAGAGCACTCTGGCATCTGGAGCGCAAGAGATTTGCCCTCTGGATCTTGCACAAGCTAGTTCAGTGACTCCCAGCATGCTGGATTTATTACAAATGAATGTCTTAAACAACAAGCTAGTTATATTTATAGTTATATTCATTATAATAATCAACAACAGCCTTCAGTAACATTGTTGTGAGATAAATACTTATGCAAATGTTTTTAGGGTATATTCACTGCCACAAACCCAATTCCAATGCATCTTGGAGTAGCAAATGTTCTACCACCTGCCCCCAGATTTTGGTGGCAGAAGACAATGAACTTCACAATTCCCAGCCACTGTTTCAAACACCGAAAACATAGATATACACATAAAGGAAGTTGTTTCTTTTGTTTAGACCCTCTGCCCTATGTGCATATTTAATAACTCTTAAGAGTTCTGTGAAATGTTACAAGGTCATCTTTCTGTGAAATGTGAGAGGCACTGTTATCTCCACAGAGCACATAGAAGAAGAGTAGGTTTTGATATACTGCTTTTCTTTGACCTAAGAAGTCTCAAAGTGGCTTACAATCGCCTTCCCTTCCTCTCCCCACAACAGGCACCTTGTGAGGCAGGTGAGGCTGAGAGAGTTCTGAGAGCACTGTGACTGGCCCAAGGTCACCCAGCAGGCTTCCTGTGGAGCCATGAGGTATCAAATCCGGTTCTCCAGGTTAGGGTCCACCACTCTTAACCACTGCACCACAATTAAAATGTTTGGCTGGCATTTCTGAATAATTGTTTTTTGCAGGGAAAAAAGTCGTGGGATAATTTTTATTCCAGTACCTGCTGGTGGTTTCCATTGTTTGGGACCCCTCCCCCCATCGTGATTGAGTTTTGTACACCAGTTGCTTTTTTATTTATAGAAAGAAACATGTAAAAACTAAGTCTTATAGCCCTGACCTAGATGGCCCAGGCTAGACTGGTCAGACCAGATCTCAGAAGCTAAACAGGGTCAGCCCTGGATAGTATTTGGATAGGAGACTATCCAAGGAAGTCCAGGGTTGGTATGCAGAGGCAGGCAATGGCTAAACCATCTCCATTCCTTCCTTGCTTTGAAAGCCCCATGAGGGGTTGCCATAAGTTGCTGGCCATGACTTGGCAGCACCTTTACACACAACCTTTGATGCCATTGTGTACTAATGTGCAGATGTCAAGGTCTTCAAAGCAAAATGTGGTAGAACCACTTCTTGATGCAGCCCGTGTAACAGAACAGTGCAACCAGGGAGGAAATCCATACCAGGAAATTGATATATTTTTTTTTAAAAAATGAGTTTAGGTCTGAATTAGTCACTTTTTTTAGCAGATCATGGTTCTGAAGAAAGATTCTGGCCTTGCTGCAATATACCTCCCATCTCCCTTTTCCCTTGAAACTGGATCCATCCCTTAGAAAAAGCAGTCATGTTCTTGAAGAATGGCAGCGGAAGTGATATAAGGATCACCCCCACACCACCAGCCACTGGCAAATGGAATAAATTTCTCCAGTGGCTTTTGGCCACTGGCTATGATATGTCCTAACATCAAGACGGAAGGCTTCCTCTGCTTTTATTGCAGTTCAGTTAATAAAAGCAAAATGTTCGGGCTGAACTGCACCCTAGGACTCGGCTGCACGGCATCCCTGCGAGGGTATCATTTCCAGTGGAGAACTGGCAGGGAAGAAGAAGTGCTTAACCCCTGACCATGACAGCACCTAAACCATTTTTATTCCCCCCAGATTTCTAATCCACTTCAATTTTGAAAGCATAAATCTGGAATCAGAGGCTCACAAATGTTGACAGGGATTGATAGCCAGCAATTAATCCTAATAGCCAGTCAAGTCCAGTTTTCACTCTTCCTGTGCCACAGAAGCAAAGGCTGTACATCTTTTCTGTATCTGTTGTCCAGTCAGGAAGGGCGTCACCCAGGGAATGAGGGGGATACACGTTTACAGCAACCCTGGCTTCTCAACCATCTAACACTGAAGCTGCATCCCAGCACAAGGCACAGTCTGCTTCTATTCTGAAGTCCTGTTTATGCTGCTGGCTGCATCAACACTGTGAACGGTCACAAATGGAGTTTAGTAGAAACATATAGATGTGAAAATTTTCAAGTCTTAAATTGGAGGGTCATCATGACTTGTGGAGGTGTTTCTTCTGGACAGCAGAATACGCCTGCAGGTAACATCAATAGCGAACAGCCACAATGGCTGTTTAAATCCCCACCATGGCCGGGTTGAGCCCCCGGCCCCTGTCCCAGCTCCCGCCAACCCAGCGACTCGAAGTAACAACAAGAGGAATGGGTACCTGCCCTAGGTGGCAGGGAGCACCCTCCTCCTGGCTCTGTGCCAGGAGTGCGGTCGATGGCGGTGGCGGCAAGCGGCAGCAAGTGGAGCGGCGATGAGAGAAATGGCGGCGGAACAACTAAGCGATCCGAGGAGGGCGGCGACCAGATCGAGTGGAGGCGGAGCCGGAGCAACGTGGCGACGTGGGGACGCAGCACGGCAGGAGCTGATGGGACGTATCACCGGAAGCTGCGCCCCGAAGCAGCTGCACTCCGAAGGAAAAGTAATCAGAGCCTACCTGGAATTGGTCGCCAGTCATCCGGATCGCAGAAGGAACAACGAGGCCCACCGGAGAGAATAAGAAAGACTTCGCCGCATGGGTGCTGTTAGGACTTCCCCCTCCCTGTGAAAGATTGTGGCCCTAGCTAGGTACCAACTAGGTAAGTAGTTCATTGTAAACCGCTCTGAGACCCATTAGGGGTCACGAGCGGTATAGAAATCGAAATATAAAATAAATAAATAAATAAATTTTCAATGGACCCACCTCTGCAACTCTGTGGAGGACAAGCAGCATGGCAGGAATATGGTGGGTGTGGAAAGGATAATCACATTCTCCTACTTCTTCTCCACTGCAAATAGCCCCCTCCAGTGTTAACCTGTCTACCCTATCAGTGGAGTACGAGGCTGCAGAGAAGGTTATCCCTTTTTCCATTTTATCCTTACAACAATCTCGGGAGGTGCATGATACTGAAAGGGACTGGACCAAGGTTACCCAGAGAGTTTGATATCAGAATGGGGAGTGAATCCAAGTCTCCCAGATCCTAAACCAATAGTTCTAAGCATTTTACCATGCTGATTCTCAGAGTCTTCCTGGTCTGCAGTCATTGCAGTAGGGTAGTGCTTGGTATCTCCAGCTATAAAAGGCTCCGATAGCAGCTGAAGTGCTGAGTCTCTGAGACCATGGAGAGCCACTATCAGTCACAGCAGACAACAGTGACCTTGCTGGATCAATGGTCTGCATCAGTATAAGGCAGATTCATGCGTTCAGTTGGGTGTGTGGGACTGTCCATATCTTACTTCTTTGCTCCAATATGGTGTAAGTTATTTACCTAGATTCTGAGCTGCTGCTGAGCCCCCAGTCTTATTTCCTTTGTGTCACACGATCACATAAAGCTGTCCTATACTCAGGGGTCATTTCCTGCAGGAGCGCACAGGAGCGGAGCTCCGGCAGTAAAGACCCCAGAGGGCGGGCACATGCAACAAGCCCCACCCCCTGCTCCCAGCAGCCCTCAGCCAGAGCAAGAAGCAGCCAGGTAAGTTCCAGAGCCCCCCAGTCCAAAACAGTCCAGTGGCACCTTTAAGACCAAGTTTTATTCAGGTACAAGCTCTCCCTCCTCTGTGAGGACAGATCTGCATGTTCTCCCCCCCCCCCAATAGCTAGCAATCCAAAACAGGCCCGTGGAGCCTGAGCGGTGGGTGTTGCCTTCTGACACACTTCCGGTGATGTCAGGGGGTGTGGCATATGCAAATAAGTTGTGCTAATGAGTTATGCTAAGGAGCTCCTGCACCTCTTTTTCTACAAAATGACCCCTGCCTATACTGAGTTAAACCATTGGCCTATCAAGGTCAGTATTGTCTGCCGCCACTAGCAGTATTGTCTGCTGACACTAGCAGTGACTCTCTAGGGTCTCAGGGGGAGGCTCTCCCCCCATCACTTGCTCCTTCATCCTTTTTATTGGCAATGCCAGGGATTCCAGCAGGAGGTCTACCACTGGGCCATGGCCCCTCCCCAGTGTTTGACTTCTGGTGACTGAGGTGGCATTTACCCTGCTCATAGGGCCAAAATATACTTCAGTATAGGGTTCCTTAAGTACTTTAGCTGTCCATTCCTAATGGATAATGGACCATACGTTGCTTAATTGCAGAATGAATTCACACTTTGAAAAGTAGAGGGCGCTTGCCAGCTCTGGACAGTAGGTAGAAGCTCCAGAGATCCTTCTTTTGCTTCAAAGTCTCATAAAAGTTTCTCAGCGCCAGATGCTCAGAGGACACATTCAGAGACGAGGTGAACTCTAAGTGAGGCCTCTGGGTGCTCTGGAAAGGCCACATTCGTTTGGAAGCTAAACAGATAAGATGCACAGAGACCAATTAGCAGGAAAAGTTAATAATGCTACAATTATCAAAGATTAACTGTTTCTTTTAGACACAGGGAGGGGGAAAAAATCTTTTAGGCAATCAGACCGAGTCAACAGTAGAAAACGCATATGACCTCCACAAGGCAGCTGCAGCAGGTATGGATTCAAACCCCCCCCCCCCAAAAAAAAAACACAGGGAGAAATACCAGTGGATTAGGGGTATGAGAATACTTATATGTTTTGCCAACTTGTGTTAAAGTACGTATGAGGGGCTTTTTACTTATGGGGTGTTCCCTTGATTGGTTTATATCATGTGATGGATCATTTGAGTGGGAAGTATGACTCGCCGGCAGGAGCAACACAAGTAAATCATTTGGATGCAAATTAAAATAAGGTTATCTGATCCCATGAAGGAATGTCCATATATGGCCGCCCATATGTTACAAATATAAAGAAAAGTAGGTTTTATACCCTACTTTTCTCTATCTGAAGGAGTCTCAAAGTGGCTTACAATCTCCTATCCCTTCCCCTCCCCACAACAGACACCCTGTGGGGAAGGTGGGGCTGAGAGAGCTCTGACAGAAACTGCTCTTGAGAGAACAGCTCTGAGAGAACTGTGACGGGCCCAAGGTCACCCAGCTGGCTTCCTGTGGAGGAGTGGGAAATCAACCCGAGGTCTCCAGATTAGAGTCTGCCACTCTTAACTGCTACACCACGCTGCATTTTGTTTCCATAAAAAGAGAGAGATCAAGCCCACAGTGTAGGCTAGACCCAGCAAAAAAGACATACACACAAAAAAACCCCTAAATTCAGTGAACTGTCATTTTGCACAACACATCCTGAAATTGTTTAATCCTGCTATATAAAGTTCTTACATTTACACTGAAATAAACACTGGCTGGGGAAACTGCATAAGATTTGACTGCTCCAGGTACTGTCTGGGAGGCAGCTGTGGGGAAGAAAGAAATGGACGCACCCAAGGGAGCGTAACGTCAATGCCTTCCTCCTCTTCCTTGCAGCATTTTTGTGTGTTGGGAGCTAAACTGGGTTACTGGGGAAAACAGTATTTTTGTCATTTATTTATTCTATTTAGTACTACTGGTTATCCATCAATGTTCACATTACTGGAACAGTGGTATAAAAAAAGCTGTTGCGCTGTAGTGGTTAGCATGGGGAGAGTCCGATTCTAATCCACCTCTTAGCCCTGAAGCTTGCTGGGTGATCCTGGGCTGCTCAGCTTGACCTTCCTCACAGGGCTGTTGTGAAGATAAAAGGGAGGAAGATACAGCCACATGTGCTGTCGTGAGCTGCTTGTGGAAAGACGGGATACCAAATGTAAGAGATGAACTATTCCCCTTCACTGTATGTATTTATCTTGAAATATTTTGTACCCTGCCTTTCCCATAGCTCAATTAGGCGCACAGTGTCAAATAAAGAGATACACAAACACAACACACACACGCACAAACACAAATGGAGTAGCGTTTGCAGGGAGCCCATCCCAAAGGGTTCCACAGGATGGGAAAAGCACAGGCTGTAGATGATGTCAGAGACAACAAGGACACAACCCTTGAATGTGTCCAGTGATTTTAAAAAGAAAAAAATTCCTTGGGGGGGGTATTTTTAAAACGTACGTGTGTGCGCGTGCGGACGCACACCTGGAAGTCATAGTGACCTCTGGTGACTGACCCCTACTGGGGGCCTGGAGGATATTCAGAGAGGTGGCTGAGTAAAGCCTGCCCCCGCCTCCCGCCTCTGGTATTTCAAGGAGGTCTCCCATCCAAGTGCTTGCCAGATTCCTTTTGCTCATGTGCAGAGTCTAAGCAGATGCCACTGTTCCGGAATCAGAGCCGGGACATGAAGTCTACACTGCTTGCTTTACGAATGAAGTACCGCGGCTAAGCACAGCTCAGTGGATGTTATCAGGCAACGGAATGGAAGAGATTTTTTCTATTTTTGAAAGGCGTGTCTGCAGAAGGCTCACCTGTCGGCCTGCTCAGATTGAGACCCAGTATGGTGTAGTGGGTAGGATGTCGGACTAGGATCCGGGAGGCCCAGATTCAAATCCCTGCTTTTCCATGGAAGCTTGCTGGGTGACCTTGGCCTCGTCACACACACTCAGCCTGATCCACTTCACAGGATTGTAGTGATCAAGAGAGGAGAATGATGTAAGCCATTTTGAGCTCTCACTGAGGAAAGGCTGGGTATCTGTGAGGTAAAATAAACAGGGTATTTTTCCTCATCCGAGAGCTGTGGAAACAGTATTTCTGTTTCACCCCATCCACATGATCTATTTCCTAAACGGGTCTGCATTCAGATTGATATCTGATGTACTCTTGTTATGGTACAAATCCATTCCTTGTTTGTTATTTTTCTAGAGGGAAATGTACACCAGATAACGGCAGTATCTTTCTATCAATACAAAACACAGTGCAACGTATATCGTAGCTGGTGAGATTTCCCAAAGGATTACAAAATCCCCCTTGCTCACGTTCTCTGTGTGGTTACCAGAATAACGGCACCCCTGTTAAATGATGCATCAGGAATCCAGTGAAAAGGAAGCTTTATAAATATATAGATATATTCTGAGCACAATTCAGAGTGCTGGGCTTAGCTTAAACAGCTTAGGGATGGGATACCTGAAGGAGTACCTCCTCCCAGTTGAGGTTTTCGCCTCAAGTCATGGTGTCTGAACCCCCACCAAGAGATGGGTCAGGTGGCAATGACAGACAGGCAGGGTTTTCAGGTTCCTGTTGGGGGTCTGAGGATTCCCTATGCTGGCCAGGTTCCCAGTGAGGGTGGGGGATCCCCTGTTTTGTGGGCCCCACCACTAGTCAGCTGGCTGGTGGGGGAACCCCCAAACAGACTTCCCCGTGCTGACGTCAGCAATGTGCTGACATCACTTTCAGAAGTGACACCATCGCATCAGTGCCATTGGGGGTGATGCTCTATTTTTTGGGCAAAACTCTATTGTTTGTAGCCATTTTGCCATAGAGTTTTGCCCAAAAAGTAGAGTGTTGCCCCCACTTTTGGAAGTGACATCAGTGCCTCGCTGACATCCCCGCCCAACCCAGAATGTCCCCCAAATCCCCTTGCTGGCAGGAGCAAGGCACCTGGCAACCCTAGGCTTGCCAAGTCCCCCCAGGGGGCGGGGAAACCCCTACCCCAGAGGCCTGTTACCTGCCGCTGGCGGATCGGTCCCCGGGGGGGACCCCACCCTCAAAGCACACGACGTGCCCGGCGTCAGCACGTCACTCGGAAGTGACGCAGTCACATCGGGTGCGTTGGGGGCGGGGCTGCGATCATCCGAGGGAAAACTCTATGGTTTTCTCTCGGATGATTGTGGCCCCGCCCCCAGCATGCCCGACGTGGTTGCGACACTTCCAGGTGATGTGGTTGCGGCGCGTGCGCTCCCGGAGTGGCGTGGGAGTACCCCACTGTACATACAGCGGGGACTTGGCAACCCTAGGCAACCCTAAATTTTGCTCCTGTTTCTAGCCACTGCTCTGGAGGCCAGCAAGAGGGGGAAAATTAAAAATTGCTGTTGGGCGATGCTACTCTGGTCTTTTACTGTAAAGTCTCTGGTGATTCCTAGAGAGGCCTGACAAGTGTTCCTCCATGTCCCAGTCCCCTCCTGAACACCTGTCAGTTGCCAGCCACTTAAGTCTTCTGTCTTCTGAAGTACTTCCTGCTCCATTGATGTGGCTGACACCCCTAGAGAGAAGGCTTTCTCATTATGGCAACCTATTTTTGGAATACTATCCCTGTAGGCAAGAGGTCTCGAACGCTTTTGACCTTGTTGACACTTTTATAAATCTGAGTAAAAATGGTGAATGCCACAACAAAATGGCTGCCATGGAGGCTTGGAAACAATCACAAAATGGCTGCCACGGATGGGTGGAAACAATAACAAAAATTACTGCCATAGAGGGGCAATCAGAAAATTTTGGAGGTTCCAAGCAGGGGTGGACTAGGAAAGAAAAACAGCTCCAGGAAAGGGGGCTTGCTTTGCCCCTACCCTCAAAGGGCTTGGGAAGGTCAGGTGCCATCCCCCTTGTCTTGTGTGGGGTTTAGGGCAGGCTGGGTGCTGACATACATTGAGGAGTTCAAGTGGCCTCAGCACCAATGCTCCCACTAAGCCGTGAAGTCTTGTGAGCAAAAATTCCACTTTATGAACTACTGGCATTAAAGTTGTGAGCGAATGATTTAGCTGCTGCATCAGTTCGTTTGCTCTGGACCCATCCTTCCTGAGCTAAGACAAAAGTGAGCCGGAGGCTAAAAAACTGTGGACTAGTTCACACTAACTCATCTTAGAGGGAACACTGCTCAGCACAGCCCTTCTGCCACTGGGCTTAGCCCAGGTGAGGAGAGTCATTGGACCACCAGGAGACATCCATGTGCCCATAAGGACTATTCCTCCCTGTTTCCAAATCAGAATTCCTCCTATGATGGAGACAGTTATTTCCAAATGGCACTCTCAGAAGAACCAAAGGTGATGCCCCCTTGAGTCTTCTGAAGTAACTCCTGCTCCAGTGATGTGGAGGAAAGCCAAGAGAGTAGGGTTGCCAAGTCGTACCTCGTCCTGAAGTGGGAGACTCTCAGATCGATCCTGGAGCGCGCGCGCCGCATCCACGTCACCAGGAAGTGAAGCGACCACGCCAGGCACGCTGGGGGTGGGGCCACGACCATCCGAGGGAAAACCATAGAGTTTTCCATTGGATGACCGTGGCCCCACCCCCAGCGTGCCCGGCGTGATCGCGTCACTTCCTGGTGACGTGCACGTCGGGGTGGAGTTCCCCCCAGAGTCCGATCCGGCGTTGGCGGGGAATGGGCCTCTGGGGCGGGGGTTTCCCCACCCCCCGGGGGGACTTGGCAAGCCTACAAGAGAGGTTCTTTGCTTTGGGAAGGAGGCACTTCGGTGAAGAAGCAAATGGGCACCAGAAGACACATCAGTTGGAGAGCACTAACTTAGAGAATCACCTGGTGCTAGTCTACTGGCATCCAGGTGCCAGCTCAGACTCTCAGAACATATAGGATTTTTACTGAGTTTTAACCCATCTTTTAGCTGGTTATCTAGTATCATTTGTAATTACCAAACCCTACCAGTGCATTAAACGTGCATCTATGAACCTGTTTGGCATCTCTTTGTGGTAGACAGCAGACAGGCAAATAGGTTCAGGTCATGGGTCATCGCAGCCATGGAACATGCCTATTGAACATGTTTGCTACAAAGTTCATGGCATCATTTCAGAAACTGAGGGTCGCTACTAATAACCTCCTACCTGAGCTATTTGGATGGAAGTTACTGGCAGGCATGAAGTGGCTATTACAGC
>NW_015173685.1:639189-644272 GCF_001447785.1 Gekko japonicus | reverse complement strand
CCTTACCATTTTGACTACTCCCAAGGCATGCACACCCTGTGCTTTTCTAGCTCATTTGCAGGAGACGTCTAAGGCTCCAGCAGATCATCTGACCATCTGTACGTGTCAGATGATATTTTGGTAGGTCAGCTGTCCACAGGGTTGCATCAGTATGAGAAATCAGTTCAGCTTTACATGATGCAAAGAACGCCAGGAACCTTCTGCAGCCAGCTTCTCATTAGCATTTGCAATAATATCAAGAAGAAAGAAAATACCCTAGTGAGCAACTTTGCCTGCCGTGGTGGCTGAGTTCACTTACTGAACCATCTGGGGCTCTTTTCCTCCTACATTTTACTCCTTGCTTTCTTAGTACCTTGGGAATGTGCTGCTTCGTGCTTTGGGCAATTTAGATCCCTGGTAAAATTCATGACAGCTTGCCAGATAGGGCTCCTTTGGGATCCCAACTTTTGATTAGGGATGAGTGAACGTCCCCTAGTCTTGTTCCTTTTTTGTATCCATGTGTATCTTTGTCAGCTGTTTCTGTTCTTCATTTTTCACTGCGGGTTTTGTAGATTTGTTTTCATTGCATGCATATGTTGCGTGGCTTTATATGCAATACGTAAAATGTGCATTTATGTGTATAATATATGTTGAATACTGATTTATTGATGTGCCAATAACACTGAAAATGTATACCACGGGAAGTTTAGTATGAGCCAGCAGAGAACAGCACAGTTTGCACAAGAAATGGAGCTTTTCAGCTCAAAACAGCAGGGATGAAAAATTTGGTGTAAAAAAAAAATGGAATTTGGGGGATCAAGCTGGACACAACTCTGTTACTATATTAATAAGGATATAATACACTCACAGCGGGCTCTCCTGCATTCTCATTTTTGTCACTCATTTGTCCTATTGCTTTGGGTGTCCCCCCCCCCCTTCCACATGTGTTTTCCTCCCTCTGGAAGTACTAGAGAGAGCAAAACACATTTGGGGGGATGGACCCTGAAGCAATAGGAACACAGAAGTGATGAAAATCAGAATGCAGAAGAGCCCAGAGTCTAAAGAACAATCATACTGTTCTGGATTACTCTAGTCAGGCCTGATTCAGATATAAGTAAAACACTAAATCACCATGTATAATTTTACAGTTTTTTCTGTTTGTATAGTATGCTAAATGTGAATTATTTAAGTATTTTTAGAATGATTCATTAACACAAATACAACTTAAGCATTAACCAGGAAGAAGAAGAAGAAGAGAAAAAGAGATTGGATTTATACTCCGCCCTCCACTACCCAAAGGTGACTCAGAGCGGCTTACAAACTCCTTTCCCTTCCCCTCCCCACAACAGACACCCTGTGAGGTAGGTGGGGCTGAGAGAGCTCTGACAGAAACTGCTCTTTTTCAAGAACAGCTCTTATCAGAGCTATGGCTTGCCCAAGGCCATCCAGCCAGGTGCAAGTGGAGGAGTGGGGAATCAAACCCGGTTCTCCCAGATTAGAGTCCGCGCACTTAACCACTACACCAAACTGGCTCTCACACTAAATTGGCTCAACAGCACATTCAGTACATTCAGCTCAACAGTACATTCAGAATGATGTCACTTCTGTAGAAATATTTACAGGGCCTAATCTAATATACTTATTACAAAACACTGTCTATACTTGAAATGTCTTAAAATAGGTAAAGAACTGTTAGTTCATTCTTGCTACTTTTTATCTTAACAAAGTTGGCCGAAGATGTGGAGTAAAAAGGTACCTCCTAAAGTCTGCTAGCCAACAGCTTGCGACGGGCCGCTGACTGACTCTCTTAGTGTGATCGCTCCAGCGCGCTCCTCTTGCGTCGTTGGAGCACACCAGGAACGTGCGCCGAGGAAGGAAACTGCTGTTCTGTCTGATTGTGTTTGCAGCGGGACACACTGTGCCAGCGCAAACAGCCACGCCTCCCCCCCCGCGCGCGTTTCTCAGTAAGTGTGAACGGGACCATCTACTGATAATGGGTTAGAGAGCTTCTAATCTTCATACGGCTATATAATTGTGTTACGTCCTTGTTTCCTTGCCACTCTTCAAGGCTATTCTGGCATGCTTAACTGACAGGCCAGGCTAGTTCTGTTTCTGTGTATGGGGAAAAAAAACACTCTGGGATCTTTTGGTTCAAGTCCAGCAACTTTCGCTCCAGTATTTCTGACTAGTCTGTGACAGTACCTTTTGAAACAATTAATACTACTAACAGTGCTGGAAACAATAACCTTTGCCAACAATGGAGCGCTGGTTATGTAGGTTAATGGATAAAATTCATGTATTGAAACAAAAGAACGCTAAAAAGACAAGTATAAAAACCCTGTTTATGCAGCATTAGTTACCTTTTATTGAACATTAGAAAAGGTCAATTGATCTCTAACTTCACTGTGTAGCAATCTTTCTCAGGGAGAAGTGGAAGAAAAGTCCATTCCCAGCTGATCTTCATCAACTGTCAGTTGGCTTCTGATTCTCCTAAGGCTGCTAAGTCTCTACCGGGAACCATCAGGGGCAGGAGGGAATTACCAGCAGAGGGGGAGACCTAACCCGGCATTGTAGCTATGTCGCTGGCAACATCACTTTCTTTTTTTTAATCATATATATTATTTTTATTGTTGTTCTTGTTATCGTACAGATACACATACACTCATCATTGACCTGTCTAACAGAACACAGCCAACAATAACACAAAATTCTCATCAGACATATAACACAAAAACAGATCCTTCTCCTTTCCTTCTGTTCCTGGAATTACCATTTTCAGATCTAAATTATAAGTTTGCCTTGTGCTCCAACCATTTATAAACTTGTGACCAGACTCTTTGAAATATTGAATTCACATTTCCATGCAACCTTTGCGTTACATTGTCCATTTCCACCACTTCAGTCACTTACTGGCAACATCACTTTCAACATGAATCAATGGTGACATCATGACTAGTGACACCGGATTAACTGGTATTTGGGCCAAATCTCGATGGTAGAAGCCATTTTTACCATTGAGGTTTTGCCCAAATACCAGAGCATCTCCATGCCACTGGTGATGTGATGACATCACTTCCACCATGTGGTGGAAGTGAATTTGCTGGCGACACTGTTGAGATTCTGGGCTAGGCTCTCAGGTTCTCCCACCTGCCAGCTGATTGGTGGGATGTGGGAGCATCCCCTGCCCTGGTGGGGCTTAGCAGGCCTAGATTCTCCTACCAGGTGTCCTGTGCCCTAGTACAACAAGGCTAGGATACAGGGAAGTGCTGTAAGAAATGAAGTTCTGTAAGTTGGCTTCTGACCAACAGGCAGCTGCAGGCTGCTGAACAAGTTGTTCAGGGACTAAACATATCCTTGATTGTCTCTTGGTCTGATCATGGAATGTTGAACAGGGTAGAGGTTTGACCCCCAAATGGGTTCTTTGTGAAATCCACAGTATTTTGTGGTTTGACCACATTAAACAGCCTAGTGCTGAATCAGACCATAGGTATATCAAGGTCAGTACTGCTTACTCTGACTGGCAGCAGCTCTTCAGCTTCTTAGTCAGAGGTCTTCCGTATCACCTACTAACAGGTGCTTTCAACTAGAGTTTGAAAGTGGGACCTTCTGCATGCTGAGCCGCAGTTCTATTTGAAGAGTTATGATGGCTCCAAACCGCTGACTCCTATTTGTCAGCACCTTAGGTCATATACAGTGCTGGAGGTGTACACAGGAAGAACTTCACCAGAGTCTCTGGCAGCATCCACACTACACCGAATATGGTGTTATTGTTGCTGTTTAAAACTCTGGCCCCTACCCTTTTTGGTCATAGACTAGTGATGGGTGCAGCCCTCTTGCTTTCCTGTTCATTACATTTTAGCAATAATTTACAACTGGGTCTTCCTGTGTGGGCAGGTCAATCTATTTGTGAATGATTGCTACAGTGCAATGATAATGCAATATCCAACAATTTATAAATGCAGCCTGTATTTCTGTTTACCCTTTGGAGAGAGAAAGCTTAAAAGCCCACTTGTTTAGCTCAAGAGAAAGGAATTGAGAGGAATTGTTGGGTAGAGGTTAGAGTATGAGATCAGGATCTCGGAGACTCGAATTTGAATGGCCAGTGTTTGATTTTATGATCTTATATATTACGTATTTTTATATGCAGTTGTTATTTTCTTGTTGTAATCTGCCCTGTTTCTTTGATTGATTTTCAGGCCACTCTCCCCCCTAGACGGCTCAGGGCAATGAACAACATTTCGTTAATACATTTAGAATTAGACTAAAACAGTTAAAAAAATAAAACCAGTACAATTCCAAACTATTCCAGATGGCACTTGAGTCCAATTTATATCCTAGCCAGGGCTTTACTGGTAGCAAAAGCTCCTTTGCATATTAGGCCACACCCCCTAGTGTAGCCAATCCTCCAAAAGCTTACAGTAGCCCCAGTAAGAAGAGCTCTGTAAGCTCTTGGAGGATTGGCTACACTAGGGGTGTGTGGCCTAATATGCAAAGGAGCTCCTGCTACCAGTAGAGCCCTCCTACCTCATAAGGGAGAAGAGACATGGAGGAGGCCAGGCTGGATGACGAACCATTGCTGTCCTCAACCATAGGTCTGTCAGGGCATCTCTGTCTTATGGGCCCTGAAGAGCTGCACTAGTTCCTGCAGGGCACAGATGTCATTAGGCAGAGAGTTCCACCAGGCTGGAGCCAGTGCCAAGAAGACCCTGGCTCTGGTCAAGGACAGCCGGATATCTTTCAGGCCAGGGATCACCAGGAAGTTTTTCTCTCCAGAGCGTAATGCTATTCTGGAGGTGTACCAGGACAGGCGGTCCCATAGACACGTTGGTTGGTCTCAAACCGTTTAGGACCTTAAAGGCTAATACCAAAACCAGGGCTATTTTTGGGCAGGAACGCACAGGAACGGAGTTCCGGCTGGCTCCCGAGTTGGCCACGCCCAGCAGGAACTCATTAGCATAATAGGCCACACCCAACAGCAGAAACTCATTAGCATATTAGGCCACACCCTGGCAGCACCACTCATTAGCATATTAGGCTGCACCCCCATGTTACCAGAAATGTGGTCATCCAGCCACACCCACCTTTTGCTTCTTATTCTGTTTAC
>NW_015173685.1:635790-638911 GCF_001447785.1 Gekko japonicus | reverse complement strand
GCGCAGGTTGTATATGTGCTGTCCTTGGCGTTCCCATCAGGACTTGCACCACCACATTCTGGACCAGCTGGAGTTTCTGGGAAGGCCCGCGTAGACCGAGTTACAGTAGTCTAATCTGAAGGTGACCATTGCATGGATTACTGTGGCTAGGTCGGGATGAGAAAGAAAGAGGGCCAGTTGCCTGACCGGGTGCAACCGAAAGAATGCCAGTCTGGCAAAATTTGTGGCCTGGGCCTCCATCGCCAAATAAAAACAGGTGTTACTTGTATGTGATGACATCACTTCTGGGTCATATCAGAAGTAATGTGACTGTTACTAGCAATATCACAACATCGCCAGTGAGGGCCCCATCGCATAGAAAGTCTCTCACCAGTTGTGTTATACGCACAGTTTATGAAACACTTTGTACTCTGCCACTGACTAACAGGTTTAACTTAATAGGTGCACTTAGCACTTCCATGGTGCATATGTTAAGTGCCATTTATGATTCTAACATCATGAATGTTTTCAGGTAATAACTTTGGTTCATTTGTGACTGTTGTTTGGATGCATGCTGGGAAGGTAAAATGCTGAAGCTTGTGACCTTGCTTATAATGGCCAGCTGTAACTGCGCATGTCCCTGACGTCAGTTAGCTTGCGTTAGATGGAAACCATACTACACGATGTACCCATATCTGTTACATTAGATACTTTTTATCACTTCATAGGCTGGGAAGAAGAAGGCCCATTGTTCAACTGAAGGAGGTATATTTTTGCCCGAGAAAGTACAACCTACAGGCCTGGGCCCAATCAGAATGGTGTGACGGATATATGACAAAGTTTGATGGAACCAATAACTATGATTTATTTCTGTCATAGGGGGTATAAAACTTTATGTCTCCCATATTGTAAGCTGAGGGAGAGCTGTGGGATCCAAAATCTTGTTGAACCCGTGCTTCCCTCCTTTATTAATAAAGTTCTAGTTTTGATTCTACCCTACAGGATTGTGCTGAGTGTTTTCTCAAATTGGGCTGGGGAAACACACACACTCAGACAGGATTATTTTCTGTACATCAGTTGCCAGCACAACCCTACAACCAGGGTTAATGCAGGACCCTAATATCTTTTCCCTGGGCCTAGTACAAACCTGGTATGATCACATTTAAGGTTGCCAGGCATAATCATATAGTTTTTGGGCATGTGCTCGAGCATCCCCCCCCTCCCTGCCCCGATACAATGATGTCTCTTCTGGGTTGCTCTGGAAGTGGCATGATTGCATCAGTGATGACGATTGCACCCCTCCCTCCATTTCACCTGCCAGTTTCCTCCAGCAGCCCAGCTGAGCTGTGGTGGGCAATGGTGGCGGGGGACAGGAAGTCTCCCACCATAAGCAGGAACCTGGTTAGACTAATCCCATTCCATACATACAGTCTTATGAGTCAAAAGCAAAAATGTTTTCTTTCTGAAATGGTATTAATCACAGTGATAGGCCTGCAGCCCCAAGCCAGGCCCTGGGACCCTGCCCATTTCCCACCTCCCCAACACATACTTGGTCCATGACCCTATGTCAGTGTTGTTGTTTTTTTTTTTGGGGGGGGGGGTTCAACTGGGGGAGTTTCAGTTTCTCTCCACCCAGTTAGCTTTCACTCTGAATAAGGCATCTTGTACTTCTGTGGGAGGTCGGTGGGTCAGCAGTTCGAGACCCAAGTTGCTGCATGATGGAGTGAGCTCCCGTCTCTGGCCCCAGCTCCTGCCAACCTAGCAGTTCGAAAGCATGAAATTGCAAGTAGATAAATAGGTATCACTTCAGTGGGAAGGTAACAGCGTTCCGTGCGCCTTGGTGTTTAGTCATGTCAGCCACATGACCACAGAAATGTCTTCGGACAGCGCTGGCTCTTCGGCTTTGAAACGGAGATGAGCACCGCAATCCTAGAGTCGGACTCGACTGGCTTTCGAGCGAGGGAACCTTTGCCTTTACTTCTGTGACCAGTTCCACCGAAAACACCGCCTCAGTGAAATGCTAGTAATACTTGACTGATATTTACAAAAGGTCAGATTGCTTCAGCTGTGAAGCTTGAATTGCTGAGTCCCAGCAACAGCCTGCAGTCATGGTAAAGAATTCCGTTCTATTTTTTTTAATTCCTTTCTATTTTGTGTGGCGTTTGTCTCCTGTTGCGTTCCCCTTGACTTCTTGGCTGTGCAGCTGTAGCTCCTAGCTTTGTAAACATTTTGTCTTATCCATCACCGGCATCAAAAGAGAGTGGGCTTTCAGTCCTTTCTGACACTTCTCAGGGGGTAAGCAAGACTGACTTTGTGTCTAATTTCACTAGGACCTCACCCCCGGCATCTGGTTCAGTGTTTTATGCCCTCCGTCTAGGATATATGAAGCGGAAAGGGATGAGGTCCCCTGAGCAGATGCAGAGTACATTTCTTTCACCATGAGTAATTCCAGAGCTCTCCCTCATCAGGGATCTGCAGGGAGGGCTCGTTTGATTGAATTTACGTGAGGCTCCAGCTGACCATCTGTCTGCATCAAATTATACTGCTTTGGATCTGCCGCCCGGCATGGCTGCATCAGATACCTTTCGCAGGAAATCTCATGAGACTTCGTGCTTTCGGCACCACCCTGTCACCTCACCATAGGAAGGCCTAAAGATGGCTGCCTTATCTGCTTTCCCTGGTAACTTCCGTCCTCTCCGTTTCAAAGTGGAAATCGTTTAAACTTAAAGGGATGTAATACGAGCTAAGAGCCTACAATAGTTAGCATTTGTAATGATCTCAGAAGAAATAAAAGCCTGTTGGGAAGGGGGAAATTGTGACTGGGACCATAGGCCAGTATGATCCGAGATCCTAAAAGGCCCAAAGCTGAGAATTGTCATGATGAGGAGTTAGAGTTGCCAACTCTGGCTTGTGAAATTCCCGGAGATTTGTGGGAGGGGAGGGGTTGGGGAGGGGAGGGACCTCAGTGAGGTATAATGCCCTAGAATTCACACCCAAAGTAGACATTTCCTGCAGGGGAACTTATCTCTGTATTCTGGAGGCATATTTCCATGTTTTAGACTCATGGGCATATGAAATGTACATCTTGATGAGTTGCCCATATTCAGGGCCGGCTCACCCGCTAGGCAAACTACGTCTTCGC
>NW_015173685.1:625572-634806 GCF_001447785.1 Gekko japonicus | reverse complement strand
ACCCCCTTCCCCCGTTGCGGCCAGCTTGGCGGGCGTCTTGTTCCAGCAGGGCAGCAAGGCACAGAGAGAGAGGGGGGGGGCCCACCAGCCCGGGGTGGGGTGTGTGTGCACGCAGAGGGGGAGGTCACTTGCGGCCGACGGGGACGGCTGGGCTGAGCTGAGCTGTGGGGGGGGAGGACGGCCCGCCTACTAGCCCTCCCGCCTGCCAGCCACCGCCTCCGCGCTTCCTGCCCCCTAGGTGAGCCTCCTCCCAGCCTGCCCCCAGAGGAGAGGTCTCCAGGCCCTGCCGGGAGGTTGGCATCTGCGCTCACCTGGAGTGCAGGACAACCTCGGGCCGGCCCTGCCCATATTACATCTCAAGAATATTTATCACCACATACTCCATGGCTGAACATCTCAGTGTGAGTAAGGTAGTTATCCCAGTTCCATATATTTCAAAATACTTAAAAAAAAAAAAGTTACTTAACAGACATATAGATAACTCATTCCCCTCCCCTTTCATTTTAGGTCCATTCTGTATATGATGACTTTTTATGTATATTTTTGTTAAACTTAAGGAGTACTCCATTTGAATTTTGCCACTGAGAAAGGCTGTTAGCCAAAGCATGGCTCTGATCATACACAGAAGTTGCCGCGGGATACTCATGGATGCCAGGCGGATTTAACGGGCGTGATCACACCAGCACATCTGGTAAGCGTCGCGCACCCGTTGGCAAGCCATCGCATCCCGTCGAAGATCCATAGTTCAAAGCTACTGCAGAAACACCAGTATTATCCGGTTGCGACGGTCCACAGACAGATGTCCTCCGTCTGATCGCTCCAGTGCCACATGAAGCACGCCGGAAACATGCGCTGAAAAAAGGCTACCCCCGATTCCCTGCCGTCACATCTGATCGCGTTTGGCCGGGTCACAAGTGCGGCGGAGCGAAAAGCCACCCCTCCCCCCCGCGTTCTCTGACCAGTGTGATCGGGACCCATGTTTGGTATTGGTTCATGTATATGGATATCATTTGTACCTTTTGACCTGTATTTATATGATTGGTGAAAAGTATGCAGGCGGAGAGTGATTCAGCTAAGCATACCTTTATTTAGTTGAGAACAAAGACAACTGACCGGCTCGCAGGCCAGTTTATATGCATTCAGAAAACCCACCACCAAGCTCACCTAAACACACACACCCACTCCCGATAGGCTATTTACAGTAACTGAGAGACCCATTGGCCTCCTGGCTGGGAACCTAGCCCTTTCATTGGGCCGGCTAGGATCCTTCGGATCCATTGTCTTTAGACTGGAAGCTATTGAGGAATTGTGCCTGGCCAGCCCGGGCAAGTCCGGGCATGTCAGGCTGAATACATTACAATTGGACATTTGTCTTTCTATTAGGAATAGGTACTTACATGCGGAACCATAGAATTGTGGTTTTTAAATGACATTTTCGCACTTTTGAAGGTATTATATTTTGTACATTAGTGCTACATGCAAAGTATTTTAGTTTTGTGTGTGGGGGGGTTGGGCTCAACGTTTTTGGTCACCTTTCTCATGTAGGATTGTGTCCCCCCCCCCCTTGCTTTATGGTCACACCAACCTCCAGGTGGGGCCTGGGAAATCTCCCGTTATTACAACAGAGGTTCCGTTCTCCTGGAGAAAATGGCAGCTTTGGAGGGTGGACTCCATGGCATCATACCCCACTGAGGTCCCTCCCCAACCTCTGCCCTCCCCAGGCTCCATTCCCAAATCTCCAGGAATTTCCCAGCCCAGAGCCCAGAGTCGGCAACGCTATCCTGATAGCTCTAGGTTATGACCCTCAGGCTAAGAACCCTTTGGCTGTTGCCCTTTGAATCGTTCCCCTACCCATGACAGGTCTCAAGTACTGGCAACAGCTCTTACAAGCTGGCAGCCATCTTCCCACCATTTCCACTCCTGAATTGTTAGCCTAAGATTTAATCTTCTCATGGGATTACTTTGTATTTGACAAGCTAGGCATCGATTTGAACCAAGACATGGCAGAAAAACATAGATCTTTTTTTATGAAAAAATGGACACCGTCTGTGCAAAGTATTTTTGGTCACTCTAACTTTTCTAAAATAAGTATGCTTAGCAAATTTGATATAGAATTATTGATTTCTTATTGACACAGTGTTTGTTATAAAAAGTCAGATATTAGATAATGTTGTTTTCACCAGCTAGATGATGTTCTCTTATTGTCTTCTCACATGCTGTAACTGGCTTTATTTTGTGTGTTGTATCTTTGGTGTTTGTAACCTTATGTTAAAAAAGTTAATAAAAATTATTTTTTTAAAAAAAGATTTAATCTTCCAGCACTTTTTGTGTGTGTGTGTGGATTCAGGGATGGGGATAAATCAGTGGGGAATTAAACTCAGTGGGACTTAGTTCCAAATAGCTATAGAATTAGGGTTGCCAACTCTGGATGGGGAAATACCTGGAGATTTGGGGAATGGAGCCTGGGGAGGGTGAAGTTTGGGGAGGGGTGAGATCTCATCAGGGTACAATGCCATAGAATCTACCCTCCAAAGCAGCCATTTTTCCCCCAGGGGAACTGATCTTTGTCACCTGGGGAGATCCCCAAGGCCCACCTGGAGGTTGGCAACCGTATGAACCGGGCTCCCGAGCAATAATCTACAGACTTTC
This sequence comes from Gekko japonicus, assembly GCF_001447785.1. Classification (NCBI taxonomy): domain Eukaryota; kingdom Metazoa; phylum Chordata; class Lepidosauria; order Squamata; family Gekkonidae; genus Gekko; species Gekko japonicus. The sequence continues at coordinate 632,157 of NW_015173685.1, read as the reverse complement.
TTTCTTTCTTGTTCTGTGGACTTTTTTGTCCTCATTCTGATTTTTGTTCTGTTTTGAATCATACAGAAGAGTGGTGTTCTAATGGAACTTTAGAAGGCACAAAAATGAAATCCTGGCAAGATAGAAATCAATTGGTAATCTCTTATTGGGACAAATATAATGAGTTCTTTTTTTAAAAAAGCAATCTATATATATGGCAAGAAAGAGAACATTACCTTATTCTAAGATCTTCCTGTTTGACCTTGACTTTCTTCTTCCCTTAGCCTTTTGATGCTAGGGTTGTACAAATTAACATTTCTTGGCAGGGTTGCATTCAAGCAACAGGACAACGAGCTGGCAACACACAGGGTGGATTTTGGGAGAGCTTAAAGCCTGGCAGTAGGAGGGCACATGCCTTGCATGGGAAAGCTCTCAAATCCAAGTTGTTGGCATCTTCAGTCTCAGGTAACATGGCCTGAAGAGACCATTGCCTGAGGCACTGGAGAGTATCGCAGGAGAGAAGGACTAATGGTCTGTCTCCAGGCAGTTTCACCATATTCATCATCTGGTCTTTGAAACAATCTCTGCAGGGTCTACTTAATTTTAATCAAGTTATGGTTAATAATTTGCTGAGAGTTCCTCTGGTAAGGAAAAGAAGCAATAAAGCTCTGTGAGCATTTTATACATATTTTTACTACACTGCTGTTTCATGCACGTTGTGGAATGGCAAGTTTCCGTTGACAATCTGCCACCTAGTTTTTAAGAAACAGTCATTTTTTAGGAACATTCATTCATTCCTCTTGGGCCGTCTGAGCAGTTGTGCCTTGAAACAGCTTACAGGAGTTGGCCATATCTGAAATATGCCTTCTGTAACATAGTTGGCATAGCTGCCACCATGTCCTGGCAACTAGTATTATAATGAGTTGCTTCAGAGGTCATTTCGGGGGGGGATCGCAGTTCCCCCGGGTGAGGTACGGGGGGCGGGGCACATGACAAAGCCCCGTCCCCTGCTTCCGGCCGCCCCGTGTGGCCTTATGACACACTTCCGGTGACGTCAGGGGGTGTGGCATATGCTAATGAGTTATGCTAATGAGTTCCCCTAGCTCTTTTTCTACGAAACGACCCCTGAGTTGCTTGTGGATGGCGGCATGAGCCTCATTGCATGTGAAACTGCAGCAGTGGGGTAGGGAAATCAAACAAGTGTGGCTGAGCAGAGACGCTTCTTATTGTCTTCCCGCCAACCTTGCCAGCTTCTGACTTCTTCCAAGGGCAATTGCTGTTGCAGAAAGATGGAGACCTTGGGGATGCATGTTTGGCTTGTTGCGTGGCCTTCATAAATGGTTGGGAGATGACCCTATCATAGACTGGTGCAAGTGGGAGTCAAGAGGACCCAGGTGTGTCACATTCCCTCTGCTCCATAATTGATACCTAAAGATCCTCTCCCATAGTAGTAGAACTCAGGGGCACCCATTGAAGTGGGTGGGCAACAGATCCAGGATGAGCAGAGAGAAGTAAAATTGTTGACCATTGCCAATGGAAGTAGTGATGGCCACAAGCTTTGAAAGGGGATTAAACAGATTCATGGAGGATGGGTTTATCAGTGGCTACTAGACAGGGTGACTAAATGGAACCTCCATATTCAGGCACCAAACCTCTGAATATCAGTAATATCAAGGGAAGGTCTTGGTCTCTATGCCCCGTTTGTTTGTCCTCCGGGGCAACTGGTTGGCAACCGTGTGAAACAGGATGCTGGATTAGATGGACTACCGGTCTGATGCTCCTATATTTCTATAAGTACACATCCACCCTCAAAATGTTTCAGTGTATAATAATAGCTGAAAGAGCAGATCAAGCAACATGGGGAAAGTGATAGAATGTTTATTAGGTTATTTTACTCGTGGTCCTGAGGATCCCATGTATTTAATACATGGAATAAAGGTCAAAATAGCCGGAATCAATATCAGTACACACAAGGACGTTTGCTAAAACAGAAGAAACGGTGATGCTTCACTCATACTGATGAAGAGAAAATTCAGCAACATCTTGCCCAAAGTCGTTCCTGTAGCAAACTGAAGAGAAGTATATCTTAGCCATTCAGGGGTCCCGGTCACACAGGCTGGAAAAAGCGGGGGAGGGAGCGTGGCTGTTTGCCTTGGAGCACAATAACGCGCGGCTGCCTGATCACACGTCCCGTCGAGGTCCCGTGGTTAGGGGGTGAGGTGCAAATCACACGGCTATCCAGTAGCAAGGCAAAGAAGCGGTGCAGTGCAATCACAGCAGCAATCGCTAGGCACCGCTCCCATGGCAAACGGGTGTTTGTTTTACCGCAGTTTGTGCACATGCGCCGTTGGGCGCTTTTGCGCATCCTGCGGAGACTTGGGAAAAAACACCCCTTGTTTGCAAAGGAACATCGGCGGATGCCACGGGAGTCCACCGGAAACGTGATCAGACGCCCGCCCTTGCCCCGCGGTGTCCAGAAACCAGTACCTCGTAGGTACTAGTTTTTTAGTCCGCATCTTCGGCGGGACGCCACGGGATAGCCAAGGGAGCACTACGCTTCCCAGATGTTGTGGTATGATCACGCCCAGGAAATCCACCTATCATCCGTATCTTTATCGCGGCAAATGGTCCGTGTGACCGGGGCCAGGGTTTGCTTGTACAGTATCACTGGCAACTGGCTTTGAGATTCATGATCTTCTCCAAAACCCCAAACTTCTTGCCAGCAAAGAATTTACTAAGCAGTTTCTAAACTTCTGATACTTAAGGTAAACCTTTTCTTTCTGAATTAAAACTGGAGGTGTGCTTCACAATGACCATTTTAAAGGTTTTCTTTTAGAGCACATAAATGCAAGAATAGCCTCTTTCCAGCCCTGTGTGTCTTTGTATGAGTCACTGTTTGAAAGAGACAAGCCTTCAGCAGTTCACTGATATGGACAGGCACAGCAGCCTCCTCTATGGGTGGTTAATTCTGTTCCTTGTCCACAGTGAGACTGAATGAATTCTTAGCAGGGCTATCCTATGCAGACTTACACCAGGCTAAGCCCACTGAAATCAACTGAATTAGACTGGAATAACTCTGCATAAGACTACATGCAAGCCAAAGGAGTGATGAGGCAAAATTATCCATTCTCAGCAGAGGATGTTTGGAAAGAGGCATTGCAGGGAATCCTGCAGAGACACAGCAGGTAGCCTCTTATGGTGCCAAGCAATTTAGACCTTAATTTGAATTTGTTTCTTGTGGCATGCAATTTGGGGCTTCCCCTCCTGTTTTCCCTGGCTCAGTTGTTATGTTTCCAAAAATAGAATGAAAAATTCAACAGTGGCTATTCCTCCACTCACGACAGCCAAGCCAATGGAAGGCATGTACAATTGGGAGGTATTGGCCTGGTGGGAAAAGTAAATGTAAAAAAGTTACAATTCCCTCGCTTGTTCTTTTCTTTGCCCCCATTTATTCACAGCATTGGTAGAATGGGAGTTACTTCCCTGCAGTGAGATCTAAACCACTGAAGAATATACATGAACATCACAAGAACACGGGCAGGGCAAATTGTGAAGGTCTTTCTCAGCCAATTGCCACTCAACTGGGAAGATGGATGATAGGATCATCATCTAGAGTTAGCTACTGCTAAAAGTAATGAGTGGATGCCGGTACATGCACCAGTGAACAATGGTGAACAGTGCAAAAGTGCCAACTCATCATAAGTCTGCAGGAGGAAAATGACTGAGTAATGGAGAGTCACTGGATAATGGCAGGAGTTACAAATGGATAAATTGTAAATAATGATAGGCAAAGAATCCAGTACCCAACCCCAAACAACCTACATTTTGGATGAGCATCCCTTTTAGTACCCTTGAAAACCATTGAGAGACATTAGTTTGGGGTGCTCAAAATGTTTGGATGTACTAAAGGTGCTTGCCTCCTCTCTGGCAATTTCCACCTCCACTGGCAATTTCCACCCACCTTTATGGTAGGGGACCTCCTGCAGGATATGACTTCTTAAACTACTCCAACTGGAGCTTGTCTTTCCTAGACTTCTTAGTCACTCAGACTTGTACTCATTCCCTAGTGATGAGCACCTCCCCTCCCCACACAATAAGATGTGGCTAGTCATGAGCACCACTGACATATGAAATGATGCTCCTAGCCTTTAAACATTTGGTCTTTCCTTTAACATTCCTCACTGCAGATCACTATAAAATGATAGCTCAAAGGATCAATACTTTTCAGAAAACTTTTTGTAAAATGATGAAATTGGATGATGATGGAAATCTAGGAATGGTAAAGGGGATATATCTCAAGAACTTGCATTTTTAAAACCGCCCCCCCCCCTGCAAGTGAACAGAACAGAAACAGAGCTTCTTGTCACCTAACATCAAGGATGGACAAGCCATTCCCAGTCCCTGGTTGCCAGCACATGACCAATGCCTAAATATCCTAAATATATATGAAGGATTAACGGTGATACTAAAATATCTGGTCATTCTTAATACCAATTGGTATTGCCACAATCTATAAATCCACTTCTGGTATACCAGTAAAGAAAATCACTACTGAAAATTGTATTTTAAAGGTAGTGTGTAGTGGTTGGAGTGCTGGGCCTAGGATCTGGGAAACCCAAGCTTGAATCCCCACTCTGCCATAGACGTTTGCTGGGTGACCTTGGGCCAGTCACACTTTGTCAACATAACCTATTTCAGAGTGGTGGTGTTAGGACAAAATGGAGAAGTGGGGGGAGAATGGGGTTGGGTTCCCACTGGGAATAAAAGTAGGATACAAATATCTAAATAAAACAAATATTTGTTAGCATCTTCTAAGTTAGCAGTAAAAAAATGGAAGGAAGTCAAATGTTTGTGCTATCTAAATGTTGAAGATGCTTAGGCAACATATCTTACACACCATAAAGCTGTAGTACTAGGCCATTGGTTAGAGGTGTCCAAATGCATAATATATTACAGTCGATACAACTGCTGGATGTAATGTGTGAACTTTGTTAATAGATAAAAAAATAATTTTCTTGGAACTTCCTGTCCTTTGTGGCTATGCATTCATGTGCATTTAAAGGTGAAGCCCTAATGCAAACTTATGAACAACTTAGGAAAGCAACTGAGCTGGTGCAATGTGGTGATACACTGCCACAAGATGCAGAGACACTAGCATATTACACCTACCTATTGCTGACACTGTGCTGGTATAGAGCCAGAAATGGGCAACATTTATAGCATGTCAATGTCACAGTGCTCACTGGCTGGCTGCTTCTGTCAATGGCAGATACGAGGGTGATATCAGCACACTGCACTGTGGTTTGTCAGTATGGGAAGTGTCAATTGGGACCCCAGTGCAGTTGCTGTGCTTTTGGCTCCTTAGAATTGGGCCTTTTTTGGCATTACTTTTCTTTATAGTCAGTGCAATCCTAAGAAGAATTAGATCCTTCTATGCCCATTAACTTCAGTGGAATTAGAAGTATGTAACTCTGTATAGGGCTGAACTGAGAGAGAGCATAGGGTACTAAGAAGCTGTATTGATTCCACACTGGCATTGGTCATGTGATGGCAACCAGGGACTGGGAATGGCTTGTCCATCCTTGATGTTAGGTGACAAGAAGCTCTGTTTCTGTTCTGTTCACTTGCAAGGAGGGGGTTCAGTTTTAAAAATGCATGTTCTTGAGATATATTGCCTTAGGAGGAACACCCAGCTTCTATTTGGATTTGGCTGGAGATGGCATTTCTCTGGCAACTCTTACATTTACAGTATACTGCCACCTTTTTGTTCAATTTTGGAAATAGGATTTGTGAGAAAAATGTTGATCTGGATGCTAATGCACTTCACTGGCATGATTTACTAGTGTTACCTTCTGGGACGTGGGCCATAATCCAAAATATCTCTAAACAGCAAAACTGAAAAATGCGATCACTCTCTGAGCACTTCTGGGTTTTCTTCTATTTTTGTTTCTTCTGCTTTTTTATTTTTTTTTCCAGCTTTCCTCTCCAGTTCTTCCCCTATCCTAGCCTCTAAGTTATCTAGAGCGTTTAATTCCTTTTAAACTCCTGAGCCAAATTGAAAGTGGTAAATGGCTTAACATCGTTTAGTGCTTTGAATATTTCATGCGCTGTTCTCTAAATAAATCCCTTGTACATGGGATGTCTCTGATGTGCTGGCTTGTCATCAGTGTGCATCCATCCATCCATGTGGTGGTGAAACCTTCATCCCTTACAGTTCTGTTGTGTACAGAGTTCCTTTAGTCTAAGGTCTATAATACATGGGTGTTTTCCCTCACTGTCACCATGCATGTCCGTCAGGTTTCCTGCACTGATTTTCCTCCCTTCAGTACTCTGTTTGCTTTCTGGACACTGTTTCCCTGGGTTTTCTAAGAGTGCTTTTGTGCCAATTTCCCCCTTGTTTCACTTCCAAGCTGAAAGTAATTCAAAAGCATACAGTTTCCTTCAGATTTCCTCACCACCCTTTTGCTGTCCCTAGAAGGTCACTCCCCCACCAACATCAAGGTTGTCCCACCCACTCTGCACCTTTGCCATCCTCCCCCCTTCATCAGTGTATAAGCTCCATTTCCCCCTCATTTAAATTTTTGTTATTTTTTTTACAAGCGGAAT
>NW_015173685.1:610339-625417 GCF_001447785.1 Gekko japonicus | reverse complement strand
GCCAGCCCCCCCAGGGAAAAAAAAAAAAAAAAAAAAAGGAAAAGGATTTCAGTGCTACATGCAAACAAAATAAAGGGGGAGGATTGTCAGTGTGGAATGAAATTGACATGAGATGTAAAGAGAGAGAGAGAGAGAGACTGGAATGGGAAGCTTAAAGCTTTGAAAACATTTTTCCCTTTAATGCTTTAGTGAACAACATTTTTCTTTGGGGGTGGGGGATTTTGACAATCTCTGGAAGCCTAACATTAAAATGGCAGCTTCACCACATAAACCTTCTGTGAAACACAGAATTTGAGAAAGAGAAAACCATGTAAATTTGCAAGGAAGGGCAGGAAATTAGCATTGCTATGCAGCTGCGCTAAGGCATCGGTGAAAATACCCCCCTATTTTTCATTTTAGTGGCACAAGACTAAAAAAGCCCTCCAGAACTTCTGCCAGAGGACTCCTTCCCTATACAAACTGCAGCCCTTTGCAAAGCATGGTGGGTTTGCAGCCAACTTTGTACAGGTGCGTGCACGCGCACATACACACGTTACCAACTATCACAGCTTTGCAATGCCAGTGTCAGTGCATTCTACCGTGCATTCTATGCTCTCAACATGTTCCCCCATATTATGAAATTGTGTGACTCATTCCCATTTTTCACAGTGGCCAATAATACAGCAGAGAATCCCCTAGTGCTCGGGGATATGGAAAACAGTGCTTCACAGTGGCTTGTCAGTGTCAGAAAAAGTCTGGTCAGTTTCAACAGTGGGTCTCCTCCCTTTGCCTGCAGTACTTTATGTTCCCTTTCATTCAAGGAACTAATGCTAAAATGCATGTGCAAAACGTGAACCACGAGGATTCAAATGGAAGGTGCTTGCTGGATGCTACTGCACAGCTGCAATGAGGAAATTGGGTAAATTGTTTTAGAAAGTTGGACACCAACTGCCACACATCATGTGTCATTCCACCCCTACAGTACTTTTTATGTTCTTTTAAATGGCATACTCCACCTCAAGACATGTAGGCTACATATGAAGTAACTAAATAATTGATAAAGAAGAGGGCTTCTCCCTCTCTCTTTTATCTCTCTCTTTTTGCCATCAAGTCACAACCATCTTATGGCAACCTCATAGGGTTCTCAAGGCAAGAGACATTCAGAAGTGGTTTGCCATTGCATGCTTCTGCATAGTGACCCTGGACTTCCTTGATTCTCTCCCATCCAAATACTGGCCAGGGCCAACCCTGCTTAGCTTCTGAGATCTGATATCGGGCTAGCATGGACTATCCAGGTCAGGACCTTCTCCTCTGGAACTGCAATTTAATCAGTTACTTCCTTTTTAGGGTAAACTACAGATTGCTGTTATTTCTTTAGCATGCTCCCCATTCTCCACTTCTGACACCACATAATATTACTGGGTTCACTGATGGAGTCTACCAGAACAAGGAATGGTTTAAAACAGCTGTAATGTAAAGTCGTGTGATCTTAGGTCAACTATATAAATTACCAATTCCTGAACAGTGAATAAATAAGGGACTGTAAATTCAGTAGTCACCAAACTGGCAAACTATTATATGCTGCTCCCCTACAAATCAGCCTCAAACAATACTTGGTAATTCTGCTGAGATGAAGTGGAAATCATAATTGAATGCACACAAAAAGCTCATACCTTGAATAAACCTTTGTTGGTCTTAAAGGTGCCACTGGACTCTAAATTTGTTCTGATTGAATAATCGTTCATTCTCCACTTCTGACACCACATAATATTACTGGGTTCACTGATGGAGTCTACCAGAACAAGGAATGGTTTAAAACAGCTGTAATGTAAAGTTGTGTGATCTTAGGTCAACTATATAAATTACCAATTCCTGAACAGTGAATAAATAAGGGACTGTAAATTCAGTAGTCACCAAACTGGCAAACTATTATATGCTGCTCCCCTACAAAACAGCCTCAAACAATACTTGGTAATTCTGCTGAGATGAAGTGGAAATCATAATTGAATGCACACGAAAAGCTCATATCTTGAATAAACCTTTGTTGGTCTTAAAGGTGCCTCTGGACTCAAAATTTGTTCTGATTGAATAATAGTTCACAAAGGGAAGTGACATAGCACCTAACCATGCTTTGGTGTTACATTTGAACTGAAATGTTGACCATTCATTCTTGGCAAATCTTTTTTTGTCCTGAAATAGTCCAGTTGTGGTCAGTGGGTATTTGGTCTAGAGCTAACTGAATTCATGTTGTTTCCTCTCTAAATGGCAATATTCTGGAAATTATGCCACCAATATTTGGAGTGAACTCTGCCATTACACAGAATCAGTCCTTGAGGAGAAAACTATAAAGAGTAATATTCTCAAGAGGGCTGTTATTTTTGGCTGGTGAATATTTATGATTTTAACAAAGGCAAAGTTATTGTTAATATCCTTTCTTTCTTCTTAAAAGCAGTATTAGATTTGAAACTCAAATGACTTGACATTTTCTTACAATCCATACAAAGTGAGCCATGGGAGGACGATGGATAGGCTACCTTAGTAACAAACAGCTTAACCAGATGCTGAAGACAGGATGTTGACCTCCAGTGACACGAAAGGACATTTGAATTAATGATGAATGGAAACCATAGTGTTTGTCAGAGATCAATATGCTGTACACATATTCAGAGCTCAATTTTTATTAATGACACAATCACATTCTCCTCTGGTGACTTCTTAGAGATTCTAAACTCTCTGAGAGAGCCCAGGCTTTGAAGCTGAGTTAAATAATATATTTCTTCAAAAGAATATCCCCATTGGTCCCTTTAAAACTGGTATAATTGCCTAGCTGAGAAACAAAATGTACAAATGTAGCCGAATCTCTTGGATTATTGTATTCTTTGCAAAAGCAGACAGCATGTGTAGAAAGCATTTACAGTAAACAGTGGTGTTACAGACAAGTCCATGGGCTCATAAAATACCCTTGTAAATAACCACTTTTATCTTAATGTATTCATGAAATTGCTTGATGACATACTTATGGTGATGGCATTATGCTGGGACCACATTAAGAAAAATGCATACGGTGTTGCATTTAATGGCTTCCTCTGTCATTTAGAGAAATAATGCTCCAGCACTTATTGAAAAGTTTTACTTCCAGACAGATGCTTTATTTTGGAAAAGTAAACTACGATGAAATAAAAATTGCTTTTGGTATTTTTTGCAGGGGTTATGGCTGTAGCATAATTTGGGGGATGATGGAGACACTAAAATTCAGAAGAGCGGGATTTTTCATATTAACATTTATTTCAGGATTTTTTTTTTTCATAATTAGATATTCAGGCCATAAACCAACCAAGTTAAGCACCTTCAAGTACCATTATGTTCAGGTGAGAGATTTACAGTGCAGATTTACCTATGCAGAGTTAACCCAGTCTAATCCCACTGAAATCAAGGGACTTAAATTGAGGTAACTCTACATAGGACTGGGCTGTAAATCTCTCTCCTGAACACAACAGGTCTATATATGCTGCAACATCACTGATCCTTGGTCAGCATGTTTGGGTTTACACTTTTTTTTTTTTGCTAACATTTTTAATCAAGGCTATACTTAAAAAGGAGATGGTCAGATTTTAATATTTACCCTATATCTTTTTGTATATTAATAATATTTCCCAACCAGTTAGTTATCTTCTTGTATTTTGTTGAGAGGGATATAAATTAAAATAAATAAATAAATAAATATGTGATTTTTTTAAAAAAATGGCCTGGACGTTGTTGAGAATATGATGGTAGTCTAGCAATGCTTTCTTTCTGTTCTTAAGTACTTTCAGGTCCCCAGAATGACTCATGGCTCTCTGACCACATGGTACAATGTAGAGTTATAGTCAAGGTGGGGAGAGATCAGGGTTCAATAAGCAGGTAGTACAGAGCTGAACACATTGGTAGGAAAGAGGAGCCAAGTTAAAGGCAGAGCTTATAGAGCCCCAGCTCTGCCCTGATTGGCCCTCCCAGTCACCTGCCTCCTCTGGACATATCAAGGCTGCAGTTCCCAGAATGGCCACTTGTGTATGACTGTGGAATGGTGATATGACAATCCAGGGCTCATCTGTGGCTCTAGTGATGCGGAGAGTAAGTCATTAAGGAATTTCAAACAGGCGATATATTCTGGAAGAGGAACGGTTCCCAAACGGTTTCTGGTCTGTCATTTCAAACAGAACCGTTTGAGAACCGGTTCCCTTCTGGAATATATTTGTCATTTCATACACAATCACTTCTGTCCCGTTTAGGAAACGGAGCTGAAGCATTTTACCTGTCAACCGCTTCCAAGTAGTCTTCAGTTTCCTCTCCTGGTTCCGATGCACTTTTTCCTGCTGTTTTTTGCCCGCACGGGTGATCTCCGGCTTTTTTTTTTTTGAACATGGAGTGTTTTATTAAACTGCTATAGCGCTATAGCGCTCTAAAGTGAACATTTTTTTAAAAAGCCGGAGATCGCCCGCATGGGCGAAAAACAGCAGGGGGAAAGCAGGAAAAAGCGGTGCAGTTTGAAATGGCAAACCGCTTCAGATCCAGCTCTTTACCGGAAGGGGAAAGCCATGTGTGAAATGGCAGCCCTATACCGGTTCACTTCAAAATGGATCATTACTGGCTTGAAACCGGGTGAAACTGGGTAATGTGAAATTCCCCATTGTGATCCAAATCCCACCATCCTGTGTTTGAGACATCAGGCCATCACACCAGTCAGTATTAAGACTGGTAAAATCTTTTTAAAGAAGGTTAGCAGTCCATCTTGCTTGTTGGGTTTGTCTCGTCTTCACCAACAGCCTATGTATGTGGTGTATTTCCTTCTGTCTAACTTGCCTTTCCAATATTCAGACTGTCAGGAGGAATAAAGATCACACATCTCTGTTAATGAGGCACCTTCTGATTCAAGTTCAAGTCACACGCAGACACATGGGCAAACGGATTTTGATCAAAGGTCTTTGTTAATCCTTGTTCCTCATCGGGCTGTGACATCGCAATGTTAAGCGGAGGTTAAATGCTGCCATTAGCCAATGACATTGACAGGCACATGCTTTACAACCCTCCCTGCATTCCTTAAGCCCAGGAGTGATCTACAGAGGAACTGTAAATAATACTGAATGTGGTACCTCAGAAGAAATCCGTTGCAGCAAGACAGAGAATGACAAATGAAGATGAGCTCCTGTTCACTTAGCACTTACAGCAACTGTAATCTTTATGTGCATGGCAGAATGATTTTTACTGCTTTTTTGGAAATTGGAAGCAAGTTTGACCTAAACCAGGCAGACTGATGATGCAGAGAGGAGATGAGGGGGTGTCATCTCATTCTGAACATAATGAGCCTAATCCAGTGCTTATTGAAACCATCATATAAAAGCATATTCCCCAGAGAGCATATTCCCCATATTCCCAAAAGAGCACTGCCTTCAGGGGCCCAGAACCGATTGGCCCTCCTGAGTCTTAAGGAGGCCAGGCTGTTGATAACCAGGGCCAGGGCTTTCTCGGTGGTGGCTCCATTCTGGTGGAACGAGCCCCCAGAAGAGATCAGGGCCCTTCGGAACCTCTTATAGTTGGAGTCACAGAGCCTTGCGCAGGATCCACGAAGAACCAGGTTGCAATCTCCAGCACCTCATGGCAGGACCTGGGGCCAGGCACACACACCCAGCCTAGCCTACCCCACAGGGTTGCTGTGAGGGTAAAATGGAGGTGCAGGGAATGATGCCAGCCGCTTTGGTTCCCCCTTGGGGAGAACAGGGTCAGCCACAGGGAACCCAGGGTGGGAGGCGAAGGCTGAGATTGCGGGGCTGGCCCAGGGTTACCCTGCAGCCTGCTCCCACAACAGAGTGGGGACTTGAACCCAGGATCACCCAGCCCAGCCACTACACCACCGGGGGGGGCACCATGGGAGGGCTTCTGGAGTTCCAGCCTCTCTGGTCAACCTTCTGATGGCACCTGGGTTTGGGCCTCTGTGCGACAGGGTGTTGGACTGGATGGGCCATTGGCCCGATCCAACATGGCTTCACTTATGTTCATATCTTCTTATGCCGTGGTCTCGCCATGGCGCTCCAGCACAGCTGGGGGGGGCGCCCACTGCTGTAGGCCTGGGCACTTTCCCACACCCTCTTTCTAGAGATCGTTGCATTTTTCTCTGCAACGGGCCTTATTTCTAGTATATAAATAAATACATAGTTAAATAAAATTATGTGTTTGTATGTTTGAATAAGCCATCAGGTCCAAAGTAGACAATAGTATACCCAGTTCTGCAAACCTGGGTGACATCTAAAAAGTGATAGGCATTATTTGGTAGGTGGAACTGTTGGAGGGATGGCTAATAGGGTTGCCAGCCTCCAGGTGGGGCCTGGAGATCTCCCACTTTTACAACTCATCTCCAGCTGACAGAGGTCAGCTCCCCTGGAGAAAATGGCTGCTTTGAATGGAGGACTCTATGGCACTGTACCATGCTGAGGTCCCTCCCCTCCCCAAACCCTCTCCCGGATCCACCCCCACAGTCTCCAGGTACGTTCCAACCCAGACCTGGCAACCCTAATTTTTTTTAAAAAAAAACCCAATGCCTTGCTCTCCTGAATTTCCCTTCCTCACAGACACTTTTTCCCACAATGCAGCAAAAACTAATTTGAGAAATGTACTTGGGTAAAAAACTATCTAGCAAACAGGGTTGACTGGAAGAGGTATCAGGTTAAGGACATGTTACGTACCTGTCCCCCTACTTCTTCTCTCTAAATGTGCATTCCCTCAGTCACATTTTTCTTGTTTCCCCTGACCAAGGTCTCACTGAACATATTATTATGAGTGCGCCCTGCTTAGATTGTGGTGAATGGGTCTATCACTATGGTTTTCCTAAAAGTGCTTCTGTGTAGAAGTCTCTGCTTTGACAAAAGGACCTTAATGGCTGTAGATGTTTACGGAATGGGCAATTCACCTACAAAAGGGAAGGCTGAAAATAGTGCAGTCTTGATGAGGTGTGTGAGAAGGAGAAGCACCACTTGGGATGGCAAGAAAGCAGAGAGAGGCAGGTGACAGCTGAGTGTTTCCAGTTTCTAGAAACTGCGGCTCAGCCTTGGCCGGGTCTGCACAGGTTGCTCTCAGGCCAGGGATATGTTGCGTGCCCTTAGGATGTCTGTTTGCTTCCACTGTGCTCTGCTCATGCATTTGTAAATCATGATTACAAAGAAACCACCTTCTCTTTCCAGTGCTTCTCTCTGACAAAGGAAGGTAAATATGTGGCATTGCCTCTGGAACTTCTTACCACTCGGAACTCCGTGAGGACCACATAATGGGGGAAATAAATGTCTTTTACTTAAGAAAATATATCACATACAAACAATACTGATGCACTCACACATTCAATCAAGTTCCTTAGAAATACAGTATTAAAATAAGCACGGTTGCATTAGCAGGTGGGGAGTGATGATGGGTGATACTTATCTGTCTTCGCAGCTTGGTTGTTCCAATGAAGAATGGATGGGAAGAAATAGAAATCTAAGGGAATTCACACACGACTAGAACCAGCCAGAATGTGTGGGTCTCTTGACAGCAGATCAAGAGATCAAAGTAGAGGCAAGGGTTGGGGATAGCAAGTGGGACTCAAGGGGAGTATAAAGCAGACAGGGGGTGTTGTGGGGAATGCTAGCTAGCAAGGGTCAGATGAATGGTCCTTTCCTTTTATAGTGGATCCATTAGGTGGAAGGTAACTGTTCCAACCTGGGGACCCACCTACCTGTTAGTCCATCCCAAAAACAATCCTATTGGTTGCCTATAGGAGTGGGAGGTTGCCTATAAGGAGTGGTCAATACTGAAATCTAAAACCTTACTCAAAGGAGGACATCTGGGCAGGTGTGGAAACCTTGGCGTCAGGATGCTCCATTGAAGTGTTGATAAAAAGCTGGTCATTTCATTGTAAACCAAATGTCCATTTGGCAGGAAATACCAATGCAGGAACAAAGCAGTGATGTGTCGTATGTGATCACAACTATTTCTGCAATGGGGGCTGTCTCTTCTCAAAGCTGTTGTTTCTTACTGCTCACAATAATAGAGGTGTGTGCTCCTTCACCAGGCTGGTAACTGTGTAGCTGAAACCTTATTCATGTGTAAGGCTTGTGCAGGCACCTTCTATGTGTTGCATCACAACTTGGAATGTACAGTTCTCTGAGCCTGTGTGTGTGTGCACAGTCCATTGTGTGTGTAGCAATGAATATAGTTCATAAAGCAAAATATTAAGTTCATTCTCTAACAACATGACAGCAGGTCGTATGATTGCCCTGAATGCACCTGGAAAAGGAAGGAGCTGAAAAGCACTCAAACAGACGGAGGATCCTTCTTTTTACAATGGTTTGGATCCAAAGGACCACAAGCAGAGTTCCATTCATGGAACTGAAATGTCAAATTTCCTTCTTCATTGGCAGGTCCCTGCATGATCTAAAAAGTGGCTCCTGAGGGATAGGGGACCTTCAGGAACAGTGTGGGGTGCGGCCGAGGAGTTTGTAGGGGGAGGGGGAACTGCTCCAAACTGCTCCCCTTCTTGTGCAAGCAGAAATGTTCTTTTGCGTGAAAAAGAGAGACTCTAATCCACTGTCTAAAGCTTGTTATTTTAAATGAATTGGAGTAGTTAGTAATTCAGATTGTGTTTCAATAACAATTCCAGTGCTTGAAGATCATGATCTTATATTACCCTGTTTGGGTGGATAAGTTATTCAAGCAGGACATAGGACCAGGTAGAAAAACATACTTATGGTTGGTAGCTCTGTAAACAGTCCAGATCACAGAAAAAGGGGGCTTCTGTATAGAACAGACAGCACATACTATAGCTTTGTACTACCAGGGCTGGGGGAAAAAATAGTAACAATTTTTGCAATACTGTTTGTGTGTCAAGTATGGTCAAGCCTCAGTTAATTCTGGTGACCCCAGAAAGGGGCTTCCAAGGCAAGTATGGAGGAGAGGTGCTTTGCCCTTGCCTTCCTCTGCAGAGACTCCCTTGGTGGTCTTCCATCCAAGTACCGACCCAGTTTAGATCCCGCGATCGGATGAAATTGTGTTATACCATGCCTCCTCCTTACAATAGCATTTTTCTCTTAATTGTTCAATATGCTGTACATACATTACAGCAATCCTTGAAATATTTTCACAAGGCCCTTATTTTGAACTGAGTAAAGAATGAAGGGTCAGCAATACCGACTCTGCATCCTGCATGAATCAAGGGTGACTTCTTTCCTCAACTGAGACCAGCAGTTTGGGGAGGATTTTCCGATTTTTATTGGGGATTCTGAAGCATCTGTTGGTTTGGCTCATGTTCTGTTCACCAGAAAAAATTCAATGGGCTGTTCAGCTATTCCTGAACCACTCGAGCCTGTTTGCTTTCCTCATATTCAAACAGTACTGCACAGGGCATTCAGCATCACTTTGTGAATGCATGTTCTCACATACCCTGATGGGAGTCCTAGTTCTCTCCCTACTTCACAGAGGTCTACAGCCAATTGTGTAAGTAAAGAGCAAGCAAACTGGTCAATCAACCAGTGATTATCAATGACATTTTTTTAAATGAGTCATTTCAGTGTTTGTCTAAATCTGTATTTTGTGTGTGTAAAGTGCTGTCAAGTCACAGTTGACATGGCGACCCCATTTGGTTTCTAAGGCAAGAGACCAAAAGAGGTAGTTTGCCATTGCCTTCCTCTGTATAGCAACCCTTGCATTCCTTGGTGGAATCCCATCCAATTAGTAACCAGGGCTGCCCCTGCTTAGCTTCTGAGATTAGACAAGATCTGCCTAGCCAGTTTTACATATGTGCATGTTTTCATACATCCGGAAGGGAGTCATAGTCTCCTCTTCTCCCTGCATCATTTACTTACCTGGCCTGGTCATCCATGGCCATCTGGGGCGGGGGGGATCAATTTCATCTTGTGTTAGGTTGCAAAATCAGCTGCAAGGCAGAAGGAAATGGAATTCTACCACCACAGCTACTGTGCAGCCACAAAGCTGTTTGACAGCTGCTTGAATCAGGTGGCAGCAAGGCATGGAGATCCAAAACCCAGCTGACAAATGATTGCAGCTGTCAAAAGCACAGTATGCTCGCCTGGTGAGCATGTTTGCCACAAAGATCCTGGCACCTCTTACTTTTATGAACCTCTGGACCACTCAGTCACCTGTTCCCTGCAAAAGGGACAGTCTGTGTGCCTGTCTGAATTCCCAAGGATTATGAACGAGTGTTCCTGCTTTCAAGGTTGATAACAAAATGATGAGGACAAGAAAAGTTGGGACTGCTAGAGATGTTTAGCTTATGCTGTTAATCGTCCACCACGCAGACACATTATCAGGATGCTATTTTTGCCATCTTTGGCTATCTCCATTATACAACCTGTTTGATTGATTGAGATTTTCCAGGGAATCTGCTTTACAGTTGAAATATCTCAGATCTTCTCATTCCAAATGGTTGCTGATTCAATTAGAAAAGGACAGGGAGAAATGGGGGGGAATTGATTTTTTCCTTCTGTTGTTTAACAAATGTGTATGGAATGCCGGACATAAAATCAATGGCTAAGTTTACAATACCTAGTCAGTCGTAATTGCTGTGTAATAGTATGACACATTTTAATACCTTTAGGGTGTTATCCAATTCCCACTGAATCTTTTCTTGACTACATCAACATTCAATCAACATTATTAAACCTTGTAACCTTTTCCAGAGGAATTGAATGAGCAAACATCTCTTTCTAAATAGCTGGCAAGTGTGTCCTTTGTCAGGGGGCAAATCAAGATTAAGTTCCCAATCAAGAACTCCACAAGCAATCTGATGATACATGTACCAAAGCTTCAAAGACTTAAGTATTTATTTTGCTGGCAGGATAGACTCATGTAAGGTCTTAGGTTATGGGGAGCTGTTCATTGAATTGCATCCTTTGTTATGAGTATTTAACCATGGGCACAACCAGAGGCATTTCTAACAAGGGAGGGATTTTCGTAACATCTCTTCTGAGTGAGATATAGACTGAGCTTCTGTTTCCCCCTCTATTACAAGTATTTAAGCCTGGGCATAGCCAGAGGCACAAGCCTGAGTGAACTGGACCAGTGGATCCAAGATCAGCCCAGGATGCTGGAGAATTGTATTGTATATTTTTGTTGTTTGTTACTTTGAACTGAGGGTTTTGTGTGTGTGTGTGTGTGTGAAGTTCCTGGAGTGGGAGTAAAAATGCCTAAATAAATCAGAGCTCCTTCATGTGCCTAGAGCTTGTAGACTTTAATTATTATTTATTTATCTATTAGGGCCGGCTCACCCACTAGGCAAACTAGGCATTCGCCTTCAGCGCCAGGCCCAGCTTGGGGTGGAGGGTCCTGGATGGGGCGCTGAACTGCACTCCCCCCGCCAAAAGTCCCCCCCTCTGTCCGCCCCCGCCTTTCCCATCATCCCTCTTCCCAGACCCAGATTTCTGTTCTGCTGCCACTTCAGGGCTGGCGGTGTGGGCTGTCGAGGGAAGTGCCTCCGCCTGGCTTGCCCGAGCCGGTCTCATGGCAATGAGAGCTTCCCTCAGCCCAGGTGGCACCGAACTGGGCGGGCGCAAGAGCCAGGGGCTGCTGAGGAGGGCACCGCGCAAACATCGTGGACTTGCTCCAGGGGGCGCCTCTGAGGAGGAGCAGTGGCAGCGGTGGCAGCAGCTCGCCTGTGTGTGGGGGGGGATTCAGCGCTGGGAGGAGACTAGCAGTGAGGCACCTCCAGCTCCGCCGAGGGAGGTAAGACTGGCTTGCTTTCGGGGTGGGGGCAAGCAGAGGATGACCATGCCACCGTGGAATGCCTCTGGAGGGAGTCCGTTGCCCTCTGCCACAGGTCTTGTGCTGGTAAGCCTGCCCTCCTGAGCGCCCTTGGGGGTCAGCACGAGCCCGGGCTGCAGGCGTCTCTCCACTCCTTCCCCCCCAGTGGAGGGCGCGGAAGTGGCTGGCTGTGGGGCTCCCCTGGGCTGCAGGGTGTGGAAGGGCACGCGGCACCAGGGAGGGGACGGGTAGGAGAGGGCAGGCAGGGAGACGGCCAGCTGGGGAGGTCTCCAGGCCCCACCGGGAGGTTGGCATCTGTGCCTCACCTAGGGCTCAGAAACACCTCGGACCAGCCCTGCTGTCTATCAAATTTCTATCTCACTCCCTCTCTCTGAATGAGACTTGGGACAACATATAAAATACATCCGATAACACAGTACAAAAGATACAATAAATAAACATTAAAAATATAAAATGTGGTTTTGGAGGTTTGTGGGGTTCTTGGTGGGAAGTGAGGGGGGAGAGGGATTGCTGAAATAGATGCAAACAATTTCAGTGATTCCTCTCACTTCCACCCTGCTTCCAAGCAGTGCCCGCTGTCAAAACCCATTTACAGGGAACGTTTAAAGGGACCTCATTTAAAGGGACCTCATGAACCATGAACTGGGACGAACCTCCATTTTGTCAGTTCAGGCCCATCCCTAGTGATTATCTCTTTCAACCCACGATTACCCTCTGGAACTGACCCTGGAAGAATGAGGACAACCAGCTCAAGGACATACCCCTCACCCCCAGGGAGGCTAGGCAGTTGACCAGGACAAAGTGGTCTACTGGGTCAAAGGCAGCTGACAGATCCAACAGGATCAGTAGTGCTGTCCCACCTGCATCAAGGTATAACCGGAGATCATCAACCACAATGGCCAGAGCCTTCTTGGTCTTAAACCTTAGCCAGAAGCCAGACTAGAAGGGATCTAAGGCAGATGTCTCATCCAGGTATTTCTGGAGCTGCTCAGCCACTGCTTGCTCAATCACTTTTTCCCTGACATGGAAGATTAGATACTGGGTGGTAATTGGCTATCTCTCTCTCATCTAGTGACCTTCTCCGAAGGGGTGTCGCCACTGCCTTCTTGAGGGAGCTAGGAAAAGAACCCTGGGAGAATAAAAGGTATAATGTCTCCAAGGTTCATCCTACCACTTCCCTGGAGGCTTTCACCAGCCAGGAAGGGCAGAGGTCCAAGGAGCATGTAGTGGGCCAAACAGCTGATAGGACCCTGCCAACATCTGCCTGGGAGAGTGGGTTGAAGGAGTCCAAAAATGGACCCAGTCATGCAGGCAGGACCCCGGGATTTCTACTGACTCCAAATATGGTGGTCACAAATGTGTCAAAGCTAATAGTCAAATTTTTATCTACTTTTGGGGCTACCAAAAGGATGGTCAGTTGCCTAATAACTCAAAGCAATTGAGCTAGATGCCACGGGGCAGATACAAGGGACAGGGCTCTTTTTGTAGAAAAAGCCCAGCAGGAACTCATTAGCATAATAGGCCACACCCAATAGCAGGAATTCATTAGCATATTGGGCCACACCCCTGACATCACAGGTCATTAGCACATTAGGCCGCACCCCCATGTTACCAGAAGTGTGGTCATCCAGACACACCCACCTTCTGCTTGTTATTCTGATTACCTTGTTTGTTGTCAAAACCCAGGGCTTTTTTTGTAGCAGGAACTCCTTTGCATGTTAGGCCACACATCCCTAATGCAGCCAATCCTAATGAGTTTCTGCTGTTGGGTGTGGCCCATTATGCTAATGAGTTCCTGCTGGGCGTGGCCAACTTGGGAGCCAGCTGGAACTCCGTTCCTGTGCGTTCCTGCCCAAAAATAGCCCTGCAAGGGAAGCAGAGAAGTAAGAGTGCTTCACTGCCTCCACTGCCACTTTATAGGCCTTCAAGTGGGCTCTGTAAAGTGTTCTCATTGCTTTGTCATGATTTCGTCTCCAGCACCGCTCTAGCCATCTAAGCCCCCTTTTTACCATCCTTAGGTCATCTGCATGCCAGAGAGCCAAAGTAGTACGGGGGCAAAGAAGGCACTGGGGGGGGGCAACTTGGTCAACAGCCTCCTGAAGACCCAGACTTCAAGCCTCAGTGAGCTCACTGAGAGAGCTGCCAGCAGAGCCAGACAAATCCCATAGAGCATTTTGGAATCTGACTGGATTCGTGAGTCTCTGCGGGCAAGCATAAATAAGCTCGCTGCCCCTGCAGAAGGAGGAGGCAAATTTCAAAACAACCTCCACATGCAATATACATTTAGGAAAAAAACAGATATCTGAAACCACTGGGGAAAAAAAAAACCACCCCCCCCCCACAAAATACTATGCTTATTCCTGCCGAGGTAGGTCTAGTTCTAGTCATATCCAGTACGCCCTTTTACTTTTTGTCGTAGAAGTGAATGGATCTTATTCCAGTGAATGCTCCAATAAAAATAAGACCACAAGTTCAGTCAAAAGTAGGCACTCTTCAAAACCCCCTAGATCTGATCAACTCCTGCTTGCCAGTCATGATGAGGGAGATGATCATTTGGTGAGCTGTTTGGATGTGTCTGGATTAATTTGGATGTGTCTGTTGACATGATCACATTGTTCTCTCAATGATTGCAGTTTCTGTTCGCAACCACTGCCCCACCATCAGCTATCTCCTGCGGCCATTGAGTCCGTTTTTAGAAAGCATTCTGAGATTTTTGAGTTGTGTCTTACTACTTAGGTGTCTGAGTGCTTTTGGAGTCTACCCACAAATCTTGCAATCATTTCTTGCAGTCATTCCTTGAATAGATGCACAGGCACAAAGAGGGGACAAACTGTGAACAAGTCTGTGCTTTATACAAGTCAGTTAATTGAATGACATAGATAACCATGACCATGAGGAATGCTACTTCTTCAGTAAGTTGTATGATTTCGTTCCATCCCGCAGGGCTCTACTGGTAGCAGGAGCTCCTTTGCATATTAGGCCACACACCCCTAGTGTAGCCAATCCTCCAAGAGCTTACAGTAGCCTCAGTAAGAAGAGCTCTGTAAGCTCTTGGAGGATTGGCTACACTAGGGGTGTGTGGCCTAATATGCAAAGGAGCTCCTGCTACCAGTAGAGCCCTGCAAGCTGTAACAAGCAAGTAGCTACTGTGCAGGTGCAAAAACTTCACCAGGGAGCATCAAGGTGAATAGATCAGGAGCTTGCCTCATGTGTAATTAAAGGAGTTTGAACAAGACCCTCTTTTGAGTGGGTCTTATTTTTGTTCACTCATTATCGCCTTTTGCATTGCTTGGGCTTTTGCCAAGATACCCTCCCCCCCCC
>NW_015173685.1:559738-610238 GCF_001447785.1 Gekko japonicus | reverse complement strand
CCGTCTGTGCTTGGGATCTATACCTACCAAATGAGGTTACCATTTCATGCATCTGACAGAATTGGGTTCTGGCCCACAAACGTTTATGCCGCGATAAATTTGCCAGTCTTTAAAGTGCAACACAATTCTTTGTTGTCTCTGCTCTGAATCCTACATCTCTCTCTGTCTGTATTGCGCCAGCAAAGCAACGGAAGAGGTGACAAAGGATAAAAGGGGGCTGCTTTATGGCAGAATTTGTCTAGCTAGCATTTTAACAATGGCCATAAACCAAAGAGGACTGTGTATGTTAATAACCTCTCTGCAACGGCAAGTCCTTGCTCAGGATGAAGAACGGCATGACTCCTGTTTAGTTTGCATCAGATTAATGGCATGTTTTCATTCTTCCAGCCTGGCCTATGGGACATTTGCAGGAAGGGCTGTGCTACCCAAGATTATAGTCCTGGTGCTTGCTGGGGGCCACTGGAACAAGAAGTGTGCTCTGTTAATGAGTTTCCAATAAAGATCACTTGTCATTCACAGTCTCCTTCTGCATTTTCACTGACAATTATCCCCCCCTTTGGAGTTTCAGTCAAAGGAAAAAGAATGAGGAATGCAAGCATTTTTCCTGGCAAGTAGTTTGCATTTTACACCCCAAGAAAGAATCCTGATGATAGTGAGTGGCAAGAGGTCCTGTCCATCATTTCAAAAATGATTGGTCTGCCAAAGGGTTTCCCGACAGGGAACCCACCAGATCTGCAGAAAAATACAGAATGATGGAGTTATAAAAATCCCAAACCAGTAACAGCAATATCTTTGTGTGGGAAAACATTTCTAAGAAGAAGAGAAGAAGAGATTGGATTTATACCCCACCCTTCACTACCCAAAGGTGTCCCAGAGTGGCTTACAAACTCCTTTCCCTTCCCCTCCCCACAACAGACACCCTGTGAGGTAGGTGGGGGCTGAAAGAGCTCTTGACAGAAACTGCTCTTTTTCAAGAACAGCTGTGCCAGAATTATGGCTTGCCCAAGGTCATCCAGCCAGGTGCAAGTGGAGGAGTGAGGAATCAAACCCGGTTCTCCCAGATTAGAGTCCACGCATTAACCATTACACCAAACTGGCTCTAAAAAGAAAAAGAGTCTGGGCAACGATGCTGGGTTGCTGTAGTCAAATGCCGCATGGACAGGAGAAACTAGAGCTGGTGCCAGTACCGACTTGCCTCTCTGGGCCAACTACTTCTCCCACCCACCAGCACAAATGAAGAGGTGATTTGGCAGCCAGGAGGAGGGAAGGAAGACTGAGCATGAAGGGTGGGATGGGGAGACCAGATGGGTGGGTATTGTTTCCATGCAGCCACTTCAGATGGCATATTAAAGACTCTTTTAATATGACTGCCTTGCTGGGCTGTGAAGAGTGTGTGCCAGGGCAATGGACAGAGATGTGGTCCTAAGAGAACTGCCCTATGCTGGACTGTGGAGTGTACACTGTGGCCAAGGGGAGCCTTGTGCCTAAGAAGTATGCCAAGCCAGATATGGACCTGGGACTACAGAAGCTTTCTGCCACTGAACTTCTGCATCCGCCCCAAGCACTGGGATGCAGACCAATAGCCCTGACCCCCGTGCACTTAGAAACAGCAGCAGACCTCTGACAAAGGACAGATGTTCCTGAACAGAAGCCACGAGAGAACCTCTTCTGTATCATGCAGCATCCTCCCCCCCATGTATTAGCTTCACCTGGAAAGTAATACATTCCTCTTCCTCCTGAGTCAGCCCAAGACAAAAGACTGTGCCCAGCTGAAGACAAAGAGAATAATTAAACCTTCCTACCACCCATCTGCCACAAGCATTGGATCCTTAATATGAACCAATGGACCTGCCCTGTGATTGGAGCCCTCAACTCTCTCCTTTGTCTCAATCCCTTCCCCCAAAAGTGTCACTCCCTGCCAACCATTGTTTTTTTCAATTGCCCAACCATCAATCCCTTTGTGCCTCCATTCAGAGTATAATTTTTCCTAGTGCTTCCTGGGAACCAGGTGACCACATAACCCATAGCCTCAGGTCACATTTTAGGTATCTAAGGAAAGCTCTCTCTGAGCTCACTCTCTTGCTTCTTCCTCTCATAACCCCATCCTGCCTTGTTGGTTCCAAATCTAGGCCTGTTTGGAATCAGTCCACATGTGTTGCTGGTCAACTCACGATCCCGTTCCCCTCATTGCATTCCATTTTTCACTGCATGATCTACTAATCTCATCAGACGGGTAAAGTATCAGCCGTCAATGACATTTCCTCCTCATGCAAACGTCGCTATCCTTTCAACTCTGTATTCCTAATTCTGTATTGTGTGTGTGAATGCTTGATTATTGTTTGTATGTCTGAGAACATTTAGTAAAGAAATCAATTATTTTAATAGCACAGACCTCCGTGTCTATTCATGGACTCTGGGAATTCTGACTCCCATATACACAGGTTATGATCCCATAAGGTATGCCTATTGCCTCTTGATATTCATAATTCCCCATGCTTATTAATAAAATAAGGCAGTTTACCTAACAGTGTGGGGAAGCCAGAACCAGCAGATGAAGGAAAGAAATGCCAACTGAGTATAGGGAAAGTGGACCCACAGGAAGGGAAGAGAAGCAAAAATAGAGATTTTTTAATTTATTTCATGTATTCCCTGCCTTTCTCCACAGTGGGGGCCCAAGGCAGCTTACACAGTTCTGTCTTCCATTTGATCCTCACAACAACCCTGTGATGTAGGTTTGGACACCCAGCCAGCTGCCATGGTAGAGTAGGGATTTGATTAAGTTAACTAATTAAATTTAAACAAATAAAATATAAAATATTTATTATATGCCCGTCTTTCACTTGAGCATCTAAGGAGCCAAGAGAAGTAACAATATCAAAACAATCTGATCAACCTGACATTAAAACAACTGATATAAACATACTAAGAACCAGTCTAAAAACACATTATGCCCCCACCAGCAGGGTATTCCCCCTTTGCTCAGACTCAAACCCCCCCCCCCAATTTGGAGGGTATGAGCCACACACACCCAACCTCTTCCAGGGGCTTGTTCCAGAGGTCGGGGGCCGCCACTGAAAAGCAGATTCTGTAAACAGGAGTGCCTTTCATTCATTAGAATCCAAAGTGAAAAAAAATGAGATTCCTTATATAAGCAAAGTCTTACAGCATGAAAGAATAGATTCAGGTGGGTAGCTGTGTTTTCAGAATTTCAGACACAGACTGGAATGGGAGATTGCTGAATTACAATTTATTACAACACACAGGACAATGGAACCCCCAGGGCTTAACAGAGATATTGGGTTCTTATCTCACTACACATGTTCAGTCACTTAATTCTCACTTATACTCAGAATTAAACTTTGTTGCACTCAAACTTAGTTTTCACGTCTGTTTGTTAACTCTGTATTATCTATATGCTAATTTGCTGCTATTCACAGGTCTTACCAACCACTTTAATCCATTCTTAGCTATACATATCGCTCAGTTACTTGTACATCCTGACTCTAATTAGCCCCTCCTGGCAACTAATTCCCCCCTCTACCTGTATGTAATAGTTGAAGAACTCTTGTTTCAATGTATCTGAAGAATTGTGCGTGCACACGAAAGCTTATACCCAGAATTAAACTGTTGGTCTTAAGGTGCCACAGGACTCAAACTTTGTTCAGCATGAAATAGTAGTCATCAAAACTTATATTAGAAAAGCAGGAGGTTAATTTTAGGTGGTGCCCTAGCCATAAAATATAGTTATCTCTGACAATATTAAGGGCTGTTTTGAGAGGTCCTTTAAGAGGATATATCTTGCAGCACATTTTTTGATTGGAGAGGCCCCTTTGGGTTGCTCTAGAAATGGATGGCTGCTTCAAAGACCATTTCACATAATAGAATCCCTTCCATTTCAATCAGCCGCAATTGCACAGCCTTCATCTGTATTAAGAAACTTCATTGGTGTATTTCTACAGAGCAGTGATTTGTGAGCCATCCTTTTGATACAGGACAAGCTACATTTGGAAACGGCAAGACCATTCAGATTTGCAATATTTCTTCTGTCAGTTTAAACACCTTCATTTATCAAGCAGGGGGAGTGGGAAAGGCACAATTTATTAAAAGTGGTTTAAGGATTTGCTATCATCAAGAAAATAAGTCTACGTCGGAGATTAAATAAAATGACATTTCATTCACTTGAGCATAATGAAAGGCAGTCCACAAGATTACATCAAGTTTACGCATACAATTGGAGCAAAGTGAATGGGAAAAAAACCTGGGATGCTAATGAGGATCATCAGTTCTTGAATAAGTCTTCAGTCAGGTTAACCACGGGCTGGATTAATCCAGAGGCAGGTTGGCCATTAGGGCACTGGGAAAAGTTTTGATGTTTAATGCTGCCAAATATACAGGTGCAAAAACATTCAAAAATGCAGCTGGTGTACACATCACAGGGATGATCGACCAGGGAGAAAATAATTATTGTAAGCAATTCAGTATTTGAAAATTAGATTTACAATTTTTAAAAAACAATTAATAATGAATTTGTCCAAAGTAATGGCTGCTATCCTAGAAGGTAAGAATATTCCTATTATGTTATAATCTGGCATGCATCTAGGGCATCTATGGCTATTATTTACCACAAAACAATCTGTCTGGATACCTCCTGGGACAGCAACAATGGGTTAAGCTCCAGTCCTGCTTAGATTGACCCGAGGTGACAAGCTGCTATGTAAAACCATTCCAAGTGTAGGCACGGTGTTATGAAGATATACGGCTTAGCAATAAGTGTGTGGGCAGCCATGATAAATACCAGCACCGGGCCATTAAAAGGGGAGATAATATTTACTGTTGTGTTATTTTGTGTCCGACAGACTCTGTGTTTCTTTCCCTGTAAACATTACGTTTTATTACTATTAGCAGTCTCACTTGAAGAGTCGAGTGTAATCTAGTGGGGAAACCTTTTGAAATTCATAACCACTGAAAAATAGATGAGCAATGTCTATTTTTAAGCTGTAAATTGCCTGGGTTGAAACAAGGGAACGGGAGTCACACACAGGCAAGAAGCGGCGGTGGATAGAAACCGTTAAGTGGAATTTGAACCACAGAAATTCTGCCTGAGGTGAATATGGGGGACAAAACATTGGGGCATTTTGAGAGAAACCAAAATAATTTTAATGATTACTGAGGAAGTTTTTTCCCCACATGACATTTCTGCACATTCCTAGCTTGTGGTGGGGTTTCATTCAAAGCAAAATCCAAAGAAAATTTGTTCTGTAGAGATAAGGGTGCAAATGAACTTCGTAAACTCACTGTTCTGATTTTGTAAATGCCCATTTCAGTTTCAGTTCTGTGTCGCTTTCTGTTTTGTGGTGCTGATTTTTTTCCTGTTCAGTCACAGATCCCCAATGTAGTACCCATCAGTGTGTTCTTTGGTGCCCACTTCTTTCTTCCCCAAAGCATACCTTCTCCAAAGTGAAAGCCAGTCATAACTTTCTCAGGGCTTTTTTTGTAGAAAAAGCCCAGCAGGAACTCATTAGCATAATAAGCCACACTCAACAGCAGAAACTCATTAGCATATTAGGCCACACCCATTGTAGCACAGTGCATTAGCATATTAGGCCACACTCCCATGTCTTCCCTTGGCTTGCCAGGCCAAGCCAGTCCTTGGACAGGCTGGGGAAGGTATGGGGAGGCATTTAAATACCTCCCTGATCCTTCCAGAGGGGGGGCCCTGGCCCGCCCACTTTGGAGTCACCGGGGGTAGCTCTAGAGGCCCTCTGTAGCCAGGCATGCAGAGGTTTTGACTATAGTGGGTGTGGCCAACTCTGAAACCAGCCGGAACTCCGTTCCTGTGTGTTCCTGCCCAAAAATAGCCATGACTTTCCTTAACGTCATTGAAATAGGAGGTACTTCAGAAGATCTCAGGAGACATCATCTCTGGTTCTAATAATAAATTAATTCTGCAGGAAGCACCGATTTGGAAACAACAACTTCTGTCATAAAAGGATGCCATTTTCTCTTAACGTTAGCACCCTCATGATGCTTTTGCAGCCATGTGCTTGGTGGCATTGTTTATTTATTTATTTACTTCCTTACCTATTTAATTTATAGGCTGCCTTTCTTGCTGAGACTGAAGGAAGATGCATAGCCACTGTTGGCACATGTTCACAATGTGCTGACTTGCTTGCACTCCGTATGACCCTGGGTCACCATGGACATGCTATGTTTCCTTGAACATCAGCTACATTTCAAGCGCATATCCTGCTTTTGTGCCTATGCTCTTCATCAGTCAGTAGCATCTACCGTGTCAATGCATGCTTAAAATTCCAGCTGGTGTTGGGTCAAACTCTAGTTCCCAGTCAGCCCATTTCTTTCCCTCCAGGCTCTGGGGAGCCTGCTAGCAATTTGTGGACAAACTGCGAGTTGAACTTAGGAGTGTTTGCACATCACTGCGTCCGTGCTACCCTAATCTCCTTTCAAGAAGAGCAAGATACACTTGTAATAAATATTACATTTGTAAAATGCTATGAACCCAGCTCCCCATAATAAGCCATTACGATATATTCTGTTCTCCCCCCCCCCAGATAGCGTATTGAAAAATAAAAAATAATCTGTGATGCCAGAAATGATGGTTGGAGCACAGTTTCCACACTAACACCAAGTTCCTCATTTCATAGCAATTTAGACTGTAACACCTAAAAAACGTAAAGAACACCCACTCACTAACAGCTGCAGCATGAAGATGTGAATAAAGGTTCAAGTGAGGAAGCAGCCAGGAAATGTGTTAGGTTTTGAAATGTAATTCTCCCCCCTCCACCCCCAGGAACTGATGTAGAAACTCTCAAATCAGTACTTTATGCCAGTTTGTTTCATCTGAACATTTGTTAGAAGGGATTCAAAAATGTAAAGAGGAAAAAAAAAAGAATGATACAGTCCTTTCAGACTGTACCATGTCAAACTGGAGGTGAAGAATTGCATTTACCGCAGAAAGGTCTTCCTGCATGTAGAAAGCTACCATGTCAAGGAGAAGGCTATACAAACACCCTTCATCCTGGGAGCTATTTTTCCACATGCAAGTTATTTGTGTGGGGGGGAAGGGTGGGGCAAAGAATCCATTTTCTGTCCCTAGCAGATGGTAATATAAATCTTGGGGGTGACTTCTCTGAAATACCAGGTGTACCAACTAAATATTCTGACTGCGAAAGTCAATCAACTGATTGCAGATATGATAGTCCAGAAAATCACTATTAAATGTGATAGATATTCCAGTCCATCATGCTTGATTACTGCAGACCGTTGAGATTTAAATGCATGAAATGACTCCATTGACTGCTTTGGTTTTTGATATAATGTGAGAAGGTGTGGAGATTCTATGTACAGTGTTGTGTCTGACAGACAATTTATTAGCAGAGCTGGGGGGATAAACCAGTCCCACATATGTGGAGCAGCATTCTGTAAAGTCTACTGCAAGAACAGGATTGCAAAAAGCATTAGCTGAGAGACCTTCAAGCTGTAAGAATTTAAGAGCAGAAA
This sequence comes from Gekko japonicus, assembly GCF_001447785.1. Classification (NCBI taxonomy): domain Eukaryota; kingdom Metazoa; phylum Chordata; class Lepidosauria; order Squamata; family Gekkonidae; genus Gekko; species Gekko japonicus. Next base: position 602,720 of record NW_015173685.1, on the reverse strand, counting down.
GAGAAAGAACTTCAGAGCAGAAAGTATCGGCCGTGGGCTCTCACCCTCAGGGGCCAAAAAACTCTGCTGATAGGGCCAGCGATGGTCAGGAGAGCCCAAGTTTCCCGCGTCTGGCACTGGCCCACCCTCTCCACCAGCCTGCCATGGATACTGTCTCCCCTCCCCTCCTCGCGGCCCCGCAAACAGGCCCCCGGGTGCCTCAGTGGCCCAGCTTGCAAATAGCATTAGTTGAGAGACCTTCAGGCTGTAAGAACTTAAAGAGCAGAAAGAGAATGGAAAACAAGGGACACTTTCAACAAGCATTGGACAGCAGAGAGCTTAAAGTTTGTCTATCCCTAGAGTTGGAAAGGTCTAAACACACCTTGTATCCATATGTACAGCAGGTGTCCCCAACGTGGTACCTGTGGGCACCTTTCCTGATGCCCACCAAGGGTTTTTAGAGAAGACGAAGAGATTTGATTTATACCCCGCCCTTCACTACCCGAAGGAGTCTCAGAGCAGTTTACTATCTCCTTTCCCTTCCCCTCCCCACAACAGACACCCTGTGAGGTAGGTGGGGCTGAGAGAGCTCTGTGAGAACTGCTCCTGAGAAAACAGCTCTGAAATAACTTGTAACTGACCCAAAGACAGTAGGTGGGTCCAGGCTGGCTTCTGACTAACTATTGAAGAACTGATTTGCTGTGCAGATTAAAATAAACTTGCTTTGGTGGCAGCTGCCACCATAGTTTCACTTCTATGCTGTCTCTTACTCCTGTTTCCAAGTGTATTGTTTAAATTACTTCGCGTCTTCCCTGGACTTTCTCTAAAGGTATGTGTGGCTCCATCTCCCACAAAAGCCATTTTGTGACTGCATCCACCACCTAGTGTCAGTATTCCAAATGTGTCCACAAGCCCTAAAGGTTGGAGACCACTTATGTATAGTAATAAAACTGCTCACGTTCACATACCAGCGAGTTGAGATCTGCCTCTCAAGCCCCCACCTTCAGAGTTGAGGTAGGTGGTGTCTAGAGATAGAGCATTTTCCATGGTGGCACCTTGCCTTTGGAATGCCCTCCTTCTTGAGGCTTGCCTGGCACCTATTTTACTTTCTTGCATGGACCTTACTTCCTTTTAGTTACTGGGCTAAATTACTTCTTTTGATCCAGGCTTTTAATTTTGGGTTTTGTTTATCAGCTTTTTAATGGCCTGCTTCTATTTTATGGATAATTTTTATGCTGCTTATGTCCAGTGACTTGTGTTTTAATGTGCTTGTGCTTTTAATGGCTTGTGTTTTGATACTGTGGTTTTTACTTGTAAGCTACCTCGAGAAGGAATTTGAAGAGGTGGCATAGAAGTATTCTAATCAATCAGTCAAGCAGTCAATGCTGCTGTCTCTCCAAAACCATTCATGCATGCTACAATCATCACATGAGGCACAGGCCTGTGTGAATTCGGCCACCAGCCAAATACATTAGGATAAAGTTAACATACCAATGTAGAGATGAAAAAGAATTGCTCTCAAATACTCAGTATCAACATAAATAACCAAACTGGGCAGCACGGTCTATGACAGAGATGTGTAATAATTGATACTGGGATCTACTGCACAATATCAGAGCTTTTGGAAATATATCCAATATAACTTTATTTAACCCCCCCCAAAACCATGCTGTACAAAACATCGCCTGTTTCATGGACCTAGGGCTGTGGGCTTATAATGCATCAGAAGCCCAACATGATCACAGAACTCATTTTTATAAATGTGACTAGCAAATTTTACACTAATATATATATATATATATATATATATATGAATGAGAAAAGCAAGCTTGGCTATTACATGTATCCTACAGGAGTGAATGTAAACATATTGCTCTCAGTGCAGGATCCGTATCACTGATGCATGGCTACCAAGTGTCCCAAAGTGCTGCACTTTGCAGGATGACAGCCAGGGGTCATTTCCTGCAGGAGCGCACAGGGGGGCGAGTACATGCAACAAGCCCCACCCTCTGCTCCCAGCAGCCCTCAGCCAGGTAAGCTGCAGAGGCCCCCCCCGGCCCCCTGGCCCAAAACAATCCACTGGTACCTTTTAGACCAAGTTTTATTCAGGCACAAGCTCTCCCTCCTCTGCGAGGACAGACCTGCACGTTCTCCCTGCAATAGCTAGCAATCCAAAACAGTCCAGTGGAGCCTGAGCGGTGGGTGTTGTCTTCTGACACGCTTCCGGTGATGTCAGGGGGTGTGGCATATGCAAATGAGTTATGCTAATGAGTTACGCTAATGAGCCCCTGCACCTATTTTTCTACGAAATGACCCCTGATGACAGCCATTCAGTAACAGGGGAGAAAGTGAATGGGTACACTTGGAGACATCCTTGGGGGTTAGGGTTGCCTACTTTCAGGTGGCACCTGGAGATCTCCCGCTATTACCACGGATCTCCAGACAACCAAGACCGGTTCCTCTGGAGAAAACGGCTGCTTTGGAGGGTAATCTCTCTGGCATTATATTCGGCTGAGGTCCCTCCCTTCCCTAATCCTCTCCTGGCTCCACTCTACAAGTGCCCAGGTATTTCTCATCCCAGAGCTGGCAACCCTACTTGGGGTACAGGCCCATGTGACTGCAGTAGAATAGAATCAGGCTTGCTTCTTTTTTCATATTCCCCCATTTTCATCTGCATAGCCCCATTCTGGTTTCTGGTTCTTGGGCACACTGGAGTGTGACGGAATATTGGGAATTGGGTTCTAGATCTAGAGACAGTGACTTCGCAGGGAAACTGGGTTCTGAACACACCGGGATCGTAGGGTTGTCTGTCTTCACATATGCAGTTCTTATAAGATCCTAATACATTGTGCAATAAAGTAACATCTCCCCAACTTTTGGCTCAGGATGGCTTTTAGAGAAATAGTTTTTGGCTTTTAAGATTCCTTCTTTCTCCTTTCTATAAACCTTGAGTTAATCTTTTTCGAATCACATTTGTTCCCTTGGGATAGGATACTAGATAAATTCCCATTAGTACCAGCAACAAAACTCTTAATCTTATTTTTAAGGTTGTTTCATCATTTTCATTTTTTACTGTTTACCTCCTTACAATTTAAGTCAAGATTGTCTACCCTAAACACCTGTCATACTATTTATGATTAATATTATTGGATGTGTGTAAATGAAAGTTCTCATTTCTGGTGATTGTGTAGAAGGAAAATTTATGAAGCTGGGTAGTAATGTTGCTTTGTAGAAATGATTTGAAGTATAAGGAATCTACTGTATTTGTATTAATAATTGTTGGTGAATATGCATTATTGTGAAAACCCAATAAAAAGTATTTTAAAAAAAAGAAATAGTTTTTGGCCTTTACAAGTTAAGTCATGTTATTAGATTCAAAAGAGATGTCATGGCTCTCTTCTTGGGTTAGAATCAATAGCAAGCGTGCCGCTTCCTACTTTGGTTGTGCAGTAAGCTTCTGTGGGATTGCTTTCCTCTCCTTGATGAAAGAACAGAGATAATGTAGGTCACACACTTGTTTAACCTACTTTGCATTTATGTAAGGTAGCATAACCCCCCATCTAATTTTAGCACATCTAAAAGTTGCATTAACTCACGGCATGACATATCGTCAGCCTCTGCACATCTGCTGCTATGCAGAATTACACTTGACACCATTGAGAACATATTAAAGAGTCACAAGCACAACATCTCAAACACAGAGAGCCCCTTCAAAGGAGACTTTCTGTACCTTTCATTCTAATTTTTCTCTCTCTCTTGATTCTAAAAGCACAATAAGGGCAACAATTCCTTTTTGAAAAGGAAGAGAGCTGAAGAAAACTAAACCGATAGCTCAGTTTTTCCACAGCCAAATTCTGAGCTCAGAATGCCCAGAAAACTTCCCCTGTAGAAGACCAACTGTTGGCTGGTCAAGAGCAGGGTGGTGACATGCTGTTTGACTGTGAGTAGGCTGACCCTAGTTGTCAGATTACCTTTCTGGTGCTGGAACAGCATGATTGCCAACTCATCACCCAATGTTCCCTCTAAGCTGTGGAGTCTTGTGAGCAAAAATTCTACTTGGTGAGCTACTGGCATTAAAGTTGTGAGCGAGCAATTTGGCTACTGCATAAATTAGTGTGCTCTGGAGCCCTCCTTCCTGAGTGGAGACAAAAATGTGTGAGCCGGAGGCTAAAAAACTGTGAGCTAGCTCACACTAACTCAGCTTAGAGGGAACATGGATCACAACCCCTTCTTGCATTTTCAAAGTTATCTAGCTCATCTCTTCTTGCTAGCTCCCCCCTGCCTTTCCTCAGTTTACCTTGGTAAACTCTTTGAAATGTAGTCCTCATGGTGCAGGGAGACTACACCTTGGTACAGACAGAGGCTCAGATGCAGATACCAGGAAGCTCCCTGATATCTCCCAAGGATTAAAAAAAAATCTTTCTTATCCGCCACCTGCTCTTATGGGTTGGCTGGTCAATATACTTTCCTGGGTGGCTGGGTGGCTCCTGCCATATTCATCCTGGCCTAGGAACAAGCAGCAGCAGCGTACTAAAAACAGGTTGGGGTGAGGAAGAAAAAGAAGACTAGGGAGTTTTTCATGAGTGTGAATACACAATCTAAGCCAAAGTAGAATTCAGGGATATGTGCCACTAGTAGGGATGCTTGATCACCAAATGGTCATGATCAGGGAGCTAATTACTCAGCAATATGATCAAATGCATCTGAACAAATCTGGCTGTGTCCATTTGCACAGTTAAACCACTTCTTCACAGCTTGTTCCCCATATGCTGTCACCTCCTCCAATTATTTAAAAGTGCACAGTTAAAATAAAAGAAAAGAAAAACATTTAACATTTTTGAGTTGAGACTAACTACTTAGTTGTCTCTGTGTGCCTTCAGTGTCTACCCATGAACTTAGCAATCATTTCACCCATGGATGATACTAACCGTGTGCAGGCACTGTGCCCCATGCATCAGACTGAACAGGCATAAAGAGGGGCCAAACAGTGGGTGACTTTGTGCTTGCCAAGTTGATACTTTTAATGACCTGACCTGGGGAATACATGTCTCTTCTGTCATAACTGGGGAAAATTATTTTGTGAACTATATAAGAGCAAAAATTTCCACCAACAATAGCCAAAAACTGCAACTCAATTTGTTACTTCTTAGCATGGTAAGACTTGGCCCTGGATGAGCACAGGGCTGTTTAACATGGTGTCTGAGACAAGCATCCTTCTCAGATGGGGGCAGTTATTTTTGAATAGGTGCTCTATTTGTTGTTGTTGTTTAGTTGCACAGTCGAGTCTGACTCTTTGCGACCCCATGGACCAGATCACGCCAGGCTGTCTTCCGCCGTCCTCTGAAGTTTGCTCAATGTCATGTTCGTTGCATCTATGACACTGTCTAACCATCTCATCCTTTGCCGTCCCCGTCTTCTTTGACCTTCAATGGCCCCTGCCACATGGCAGGGAAAAAACGGGGCGAAGCGCCGCGCCAAAAAATAAACGCCGCGGCGGGATCCCACGGATCCTGCTAGCCGCGCGTCGTTGCTCCCCGGCACGATCAGATGCCGGGGAGGAAGATACAAGTGGGAGGGGGAGGCTGCCGAACTGCGCATGCTCGAGCATGCGCAGTACGGCAGGGGGCTGGGGATGCGGCGGCGAAAAGACGCGCCGCCGATCCCACGCCCAGGATGATGCGGCTCAAACGGATGAACCACCGAAGGTAGGTGGTTCATTTTTGCTGCGCATCATCAGGGGAAGGGCCGGATCGGAGACGGGAGCGCAACGCCAGGCAAATGTTGGCGTCGGATCGCTCCCGTTTGCCGTGCTTCCAATCCGGCCCACTCCCGGCCCAAAATGGCTCATATGAACAGGGCCAATCTTTCCCAGCATCAGGGTCTTCTCCAGTGAGTGCTCCCTTCTCATTTGGTGGCCAAAGTATTTGAGCTTCAGTTTCATTATCTGGCCTTCCAGGGAACAGTCAGGGTTGATTTCTTTTAGGATTGACTGATTTGATCTTCTTGCAGTCCAAGGGACTCTCAAGAGTCTTCTCCATTCTTTGGCGCTCGGCCTTCCTTATAGTCCAACTCTTGCAGCCATACATGACTACTGGGAATACCATTGCTCCCTGAGTAAGAGGCTCTTTAGGTCCTCTTCACTTTCTGCCATTAGAGTGGTATCGTCTGCATATCTGAGGTTGTTGATCTTTTCCCCAGCAATCTTAATTCCCGCTTGTGATTCATCCAGGCCAGCATTTCGCATGATGTACTCTGCATATATATTAAATAAGCAAGGTGACAATATACAACTTTGTCGTACTCCTTTTCTTATGCTAAACCAATCAGTTGTTCTATATCCGGTTCTAACTGTCGCTTCTTGACCCTTATACAGGTTTCTCAAGAGACATGTGAGGTGGTCTGGTACTCCCATCTCTTTAAGGACCTGCCATAGTTTGTTGTGCTCCACACAGTCAAAGGCTTTAGCATAGTCAATGAAGCAGAAGTAGACGTTTTTCTCCATAATCCAGCGAATGTTGGCAATTTGATCTCTAGTTCCTCTACCTCTTCGAAACCCAGCTTGTACTTCTGGCAGTTCTCTATCCACGTACTGTTGAAGCCTAGCTTGTAGGATCTTGAGCATGACCTTGCTAGCATGTGATATGAGTGCAATTGTGCAATAGTTTGTACATTCCTTGGCATTGCCCTTCTTTGGGATTGGAATGTATACTGACCTTTTCCAATCCTGTGGCCACTGTTGCGTTTTCCAAATTTGCTGGCAAATTGAGTGCAGCACTTTAACAACAGGAGGCAGGAGGTGCTCTATAGGTGGAGACAAAGGCAAACTTCCAGGGATATTCAGAAGCTCCAATGATGTGGGGGAAAGACCTGACTCTGTGATTTAGGGAACAAGTGATTTGGAGAAGCAAATGGGTGCCAAGAAATACATTTAGGATCACTGATGTATATATTTTTTAATTGTTTCAATTCTTTGCTTTCCCCTGTAGATTCTTTCATACTGAGTACACATTGTAAGGCTTTTCTTCATAATTTATATGGTATTTATATGTGTAGCACGTTACTTAAATGAGTGTAATGCATGTACAACAACAATTTACTAATGCATTAAGCACTGAACAATGTGTAAGTATTGTGGGGGGAAATAAAGAATCCTGATGTAAATTCACACAGGACAGAAGCGAATTCAAAATGGAAGGTTTTTTCATTGAAAGAGTAGAAGTGAGAAATTTGAAATTATACTTAATGTGGAACTAGCCACATCATTCCTATTTATTCCAGCCATATGATCTAAGTGATAATTACAGACTTTCTCTCATAACAGAATCAGTTTTATTCTTGTTGGGCTTCATCTCTTTTTATTTTTTAATTTATTATTAATTAAATTAGGTTTTTTTTGAGCCCCCGAAGTGGATTTTTTAATGGGTTTTTTTTAACACTACAAAAACCACAACAGAAAAAGGGAGGGGAAAACTACATATAAAGGAGAAAGTAAAGAACCCACTACTGACTAAAAACCCAAGAGAGGAGACCCTCCAACTAGCTTTCTGCATCCAGTCTTTTCATTTTTGTACTTCTTATGAACTGTGTCAAACTTTTAGAAATTTTAACCCTCTCCATTTACATTTAGTTGCCCAATAACAGTGCCTCCCCATCATCCCCAAGAACCAAAGTTCTCAAAGGCACAATTCAAAGTCCTTCAGCCTTTACTTCTTCTTCTCTCTTTTCCGCTTCAAATGGAATATCCTTAAGCGTTCTGACAGCATTCTCCCCCGTCTTCAGAGGTGTTGCAGCCACCGCTTTCAGGATAGCATCCCTAACGTGCCTCTTCGAGAATCTTACTACAATTATCCCCAGGCAGATTATTTTTCTTTATGTATCCTGAATATGACCTATAGGCCACATCCATGTCATTGAGTAACTGTTCCGCCTTTATATCTGTTGCTGGGTTCTTTAAGATTCTCTCCTCTGTTCTCTGGCACCCCTTGGAAGCGTAGGACCATATTGACCTTATCCATTTGTACTTGAAGCATTTGATCTTCCAAAGAAACAGTTTTCCTTTCTAATTTTTGCACTTTTTTCCTCACTTTCTGCGTTGATTCAGCCATTTCCTTTACTTTCTCAGCATCCTGCTTCATTACTTGGATCAGATCCGTTATTTGCGTTTGCTGGGCAGTGATGCTTGTTACTGCTGACAACTGCGTTTGTTGGGCTGTAATATTTGCTGTTACCACGGACATCTGCTCTTTGAAAGAATTTAGCTGTTCCAGTAGAGGGCGCTTGACCTCAGCCATCACCTTAGACATCTCACTGGTCGTTTCCGGCTTCGGGGACTCTAGTTTTGTTTTTAAAAGTTTCTCTATATCTCTGTCCCACTTCCCTGCCATCTTTTTTCTATATTTTACTTTCGCGAATTTTTTTTTTTAAAGTCTCTGAATATGCGCTTAACTATTTGGCTCGATTGGGTGAGTACTTCTGGGCAATCACACGTTTTTTTCTTCTGCTCCCCCCCTTTCACTCAACGATTTATGCGCATGGGAGACGTCCCTCCCCCGCTCGCTTCTGCCATTCCGCCACGTAGGGTAGGGAGCGTCTTTTCTTTTAAAAATCGTTTCTCAGTTGACTCACGTTCATAATTGGTCTTCCGACCCCGCTTCCTTCATCATTTCTCACGCCCGATCTCCTGCGCTTGACAACCAAAATGAGCCAGAATGTAAACAGCATTTCATGGGAGGTTTAAATCTATTTAGTAGAGTTGCCATCCTCCAGGTGGTGACTGGAGATCTCCTGGAATTACAACTGATCTCCAGGTGACAGAGATCAAGTCCCCTGGAGAAAATGGCCACTTTGGAAGGTGAGGTTTATGGCATGATGCCCCATTTGAAGTCCTTCTCCTCCCCACCCTCCTCCGGCTCCACTCCCAAAATCTCCAGGTCTTTCCCAGCCAGGAGCTGGCTCCTGTACTATTTGGAAAGCTCGTCTCTGGCCACATAAAACGTTTGATATTTTCTTCAAGCCAGTTGTTCAGTTCTTGGCCCCTGCTCCCAGTGCCCCGATCAAATATCCATTTCCCTTTGCAGACAAAATGAAGGTTGCAGTTTTACTTGCCCAAAGAAAGGCCCCAGCAAACTCCCATCCTCATATTAAAGTAAAGGTAAAGGTTCCCTTGCTCGAAAGCCAGTCGAATCCGACTCTAGGGTTGCGGTGCTCATCTCCATTTCAAAGCCGAAGAGCCAGCACTGTCCGAAGATGTTTCCGTGGTCATGTGGCCGGCATGACTAAACGCCAAGGCGCACGGAACGCTGTTACCTTCCCACCAAAGTGGTACCTATTTATCTACTTGCTTTCAAACTGCTAGGTTGGCAGGAGCTGGAACTAGAGACGGGAGCTCACTCCGTCATGCGGCAACTTGGTCTCGAACTGCTGAACTACCGACCTTCCACAGCCTGCAGTTCAGCGTCTTAACCACTTGAGCCACCGCAGCTCCATATTAAAAGAAGGAAAAGAGGGGGGGAAGCTCACTCTGTTCACACAAAGAATTGGAAAGTTGACAGGTTTCATTTCATTCATAGAAGACCTGATAAAATGTATTTCATCTAAGTTCTCGACTGGGGCGGAAACATCAACATAGTGGCTATATAAACCATTTTTTGAAAAAATCATTAATTTTGCTCTTGGCATTCAGTGCAGCATAACACGATGGGACAACAAACACTCTGGGAAATAACTAGTATCTCTTTCAGCCGTTGTCAAAACAGCCTTCATGTCAGTCAGCACTTTCTCGTACATGGCAGGTCCCGATCAATTTTTTGGATTAGATGAGACATTATTAGCATAATGCTTCATCCTCCAGTAGTGATTGGCTGTCATTTGTATTGGTCTGAAGACGCACTCGTCTATACAATCAAGTCTTCTGCCTGTTTCTCTTTTCTTCATAAATATACTTGGAGATAACTGAGCTTTCAGAATCCCCTGGACTATACATGCACCAGAGTGAGACTGAAAAATAATAATGCCGTGAGTCATAGATAGGGTTGCCAGCTCTTGGATGAAAATGCCTGGATTTGGGTGTGTGTGTGTGTGTGGAGATAGGAGATGGCAGGGTTTGGGGAGGGGTGGGACTTCAGCAGGGTATAATGCAATGGAATCCATACTCCAAAGCACCAATTTTCTCTAGAGGAAATGAACTTGGTCATCTGGAGAGCAATTGTAATAGCAGGAGATCTCCAGGTAGAACCTGGAGGCTGGCAACTCTAGACATAGAAGAGACTGTACCATTTTGGAATATTGACGGGGGCTGCCATTTTGTGAATGTCTCCTCAGTTAAACAAAACAAAACAAAACACATCTACCAGTGTTTTTTGTTTTTAAAGCTAGTACAGCAGGAAGAAATTTTTTTTTCAGCCCAGCCCCCTCTCTGCTTTGCTTTATTTCTTTCATTATTTAAAACATTAAAATCCTGCCAGATGGGAGGTAGTTAACAACACAAGGCCAGGTTGCAAAAACACAAAACACAAGTCTAAGTAACAAGTTTTTTTTTAAAAAAAAATGCACCAAATGAACACACACAGGATTTTAAATGTTCAATTGACAGATTTAAAAGCTCACAGAATTAAAAACAACAAAAAACACACCCAAAGTATTTAAAAAAACACTCAGATTTATTTTTTATTTTTTTAAAAAACAGCCTAATTGCTCAAACAGTTTACACTCCACCAAATGCTCTCTGGAATAAAACTGTCTTACATGCCTTCCTAAATGCACTGAATGATTTTCAGTAAAACCCAAAGAGCACTTTCCAGGGAGTAAGTCCTCTACTTCTGCATAGACCTGTTTAGGATTGCTCCCTTTAAAGTGTAATTCCCCCCTAGACTAGTCTGAAACATTACTGTCCACCTCAAGCCTCTACTATTCCAATTTCATTCTGCTACACAGGTCTCAGCTGGGAGGTACAGAGGGTGACTTTTACCACTTTCTCCCTCCAACTTCTGATCTCCCCCTCCCCTCTCATGTTGTTCCTCAGGTCTCCTGGCCCTCTGGAGCAACATTTTGATGGGTATTTTGGGCTACAGCAGAAGTGATGTGGTAAAGACCAGGGGTGTAGACTTCTCAGTTTCCTGGGGGAGATGGGATGGAGCTGAACCTGGTGCACACCCACATTTAGGAATCTATATTAAATATGAAATCATTTATATTTCCAAAAACCATGTGCTATCAACAATTAATCATGTGGTTTAATCCCCCCCCCACACTCATAATAGTCTGAATCTCAGTCAAAAAGAAAGAGGCCTGTGAGAGGAAAAATTCCATGAACTCCTTCATTGAGACAATTTGAGTAAATATTTTATTCATGTATGGGAAAAAATATTTTCTCCCCCTTTCTTTCACTTTTCCTCACACCTTAGGTTGAGTATGTGACTGGCCCAAAGTGTGCTTCGTGTCTAAGTGGGGATTTGAACTCGGGTCTCCCCAATCAATGAAATTAAATAGGCCTTAGAAAGCATTACTAACAACAAAGCTAGTGCAGGTGATGGTATCCCAGCTGAGCTATTCGAAGTCTTAGAAGATGATGCTGTTAAAGTGCTGCACTCAATTTGCCAGCAAATTTGGAAAACACAACAGTGGCCACAGGATTGGAAAAGGTCAGTATACATTCCAATCCCAAAGAAGGGCAATGCCAAGGAATGTTCAAACTATCGCACAATCGCACTCATATCACACGCTAGCAAGGTCATGCTCAAGATCCTACAAGCTAGGCTTCAACAGTACGTGGATAGAGAACTGCCAGAAGTACAAGCTGGGTTTCGAAGAGGTAGCGGAACTAGAGATCAAATTGCCAATATCCGCTGGATTATGGAGAAAGCAAGAGAGTACCAGAAAAACATCTACTTCTGTTTCATTGACTATGCTAAAGCCTTTGACTGTGTGGAGCACAACAAACTATGGCAGGTCCTTAAAGAGATGGGAGTACCAGACCACCTCACATGGAGAAGACTCTTGAGAGTCCCTTGGACTGCGAGGAGATCAAATCAGTCAATCCTAAAAGAAATCAACCCTGACTGTTCCCTGGAAGGCCAGATAATGAAACTGAAGCTCAAATACTTTGGTCACCAAATGAGAAGGGAGCACTCACTGGAGAAGACCCTGATGCTGGGCTAGTCGAGTCCGACTCTAGGGTTGCGGTGCTCATCTCCATTTCAAAGCCGAAGAGCCAGCGCTGTCCGAAGACGTTTTCATGGTCATGTGGCCGGCATGACTAAATACCAAGGTGCACGGAATGCCAATCTTAGACCAAGACTTTAACAACTACACCACTTGCATACTGGATACTCAACAGGAATCTTCAAATGCATCTCAGAATCCACAGTAAATACTGGCCTTTCAGATACCCTGACTTGAAATTATGGAGGCATTTGTTTGGTTGAAGCAGGGTCCAGGAGAGCAGAATCGCCTTTCTATATTTGGTGGGCCAGCTTTCTCTCCCTGCCCCCCATGTAGAGATGCCCAGGTACAAAAACAGGGCTATTCCTATATCTTCCATTTCCATTTCTCTAAAGCTGCAAGTCCCAGGATACCAAAATCACATTAACTTCAGCAATTGAGCCACAAGCCTTAGTTCTCCTCCAACACACATAGCTAAAGAGTAGGGTTGCCAGTTCCCAGTTGGGGGCGGGGCTACCCTGGTGTAGAGTGTACCCAGCCTCAAATGATTTTTAATTGATTATTGTTGCTTTAAAGAACCCTTTGGGAGAACTTCTTTGGGTTTCTCCTGGAGGATTTAACATCCTGTTTTAGAACACTAGACTGTGTTGTATAACACCAAGTAATGCAGGGCTCTAGTCGGGGGGGAGCTCTCAGGTACGGAGCTCCGGAAGAGAACCTCTAGGGGGCGGGGCAGTCATGTGGTGAAGCCCCGCCCCCTTCTTTACCCCGCCCTCTGCTTCGATCCTCATTCCGTTTGGGAATGAGGATGAAGCAGGAGGGTAAGTAGCCGGGCCTTCTGACACACTTCCGGTGATGTCAGGGGGTGTGGCCTTCTGTCACTTCCGGTGATGTCAGGGGGCGTGGCATATGCAAATAAGTTATGCTAATGAGTTATGCTAATGAGCTCCGGCAGCTCTTTTTCTACAACAAGACCCCTGAATAAATGTAAATCATTTTAACTGACATGTTTTTAGCTCTTGTTTTAACAGAGAGAAAAGGAGTGTTTGTGATGTAACCTTTTAATGGGAATTAATGCAGGTGTTTTGCCCATTAATTTAGCCAACTTTGAAAACCTGTCAAGAGTCCTAGATTTATAGTTTTGAAATCCTGCTACTTCAAATAATGTGTTCTTTGAAGTGCAGGTGTTCTGCTTATTCTTCCAATTTCGGTCAAGTTGACCTGATACAATTGGCCAGCCAGGTGAAAAGTTTAAAGCAGTTTTTTTTGCTTTGTGGAAAGCAGCTCTGAATGAGAGAGAGACCCAGATCATGTGTATTCTCTATGTTTAAGATATCTATGAGCTGACAATGAAAGCCTATAGTTAAACCCAGGTTATGTTATTCTTTAAGCTGGGGATGTTGAATCATAGAGAAGAAAAGACTCTGCATTTTTAACTGCAATAGTAGAAAGCTGTGTTTAATGAACTGAATGTTGGCAATTCTAGTTGGAGAGAAACTATTACCAGTTCTAAGCAAAAGGATAGTTATTGTGTATTGTAACAGAAGAAATCCCTTTGTGTGTTTTAGAATTTCATGTTATGTTTAAGACAAGTTAATGTATAAGGTATGCATGAAAAGCAGCTATTCTTTATTAACTGTAAACTTGTTGTAGAAAGGTTTAAGTTTAAGGCAACCCGGCTGTTTGCTAGAAGAGAGATCATTATGCACAAGCAGGTGTACAAATGACCCAATTGACATAATAGAGAAACTAAGTTGAAAGAACTAAGGGGGGATATTCTAATAGGTTTAATATGGTCAATTGAGAGGTACAGAATATGAATTGAAGAACAGTGTCTCCTACAGGCTGAACTGAGCTATGTGTTTTACAAATTATAAGCTTTGATATTAACACAGGCAGCTTCATAAATGACCACAAAATATTCTATAAAATATTCTGACAAGCCAAAATGAAAGCTAAAAAGTAGATTCAATGTATCTACAAGAGCTTCATGCCACAAGGTATTTTGAAACACTAAAATAATTCATGTAAAGAGTTTAATGCTTTAAAATGTCATTGTAATGATATGTTTTCATGTTTTGTATACCTGCTAGTGAGAATAAGTTTATAAATGCTTTAAGTTATGTTAATATGCAAGTATTAATATGAAAGAAGAACAATAGTGGTAACCAGGGCTCTTTTCATAGCAGGAACTCCTTTGCACGTTAGGTGACACACCCCTAATGTAGCCAATCCTCCAAGACCTTACAGAGCTCATCTTACGGGGGCTACTGTAAGCTCTTGGAGGATTGGCTACATTAGGGATGTGTCGCCTAATATGCAAAGGAGTTCCTGCTACGAAAAGAGCCCTGGGTAACTGAGCTGACAATGTAATACTGAGAATGAACCCAGCCTGAAAAGTTCAGTCAGAGGTAACAGAAGTCTGGGAGTAGTGCCAAAGGAGTAAACAAAGTTGTAAATTAGAAATAATGAGCTGCACCTGTGTTGTAGGAGAGGGCAATTCAGCCAGCTACCATCCCATGTGCCAAATATGTGATTGATGACTGGCCAGACAAAGAAAACTGAACTGAGCATGTCTAGGTAATGTCAGTGATAATGTAAAGTGAGGAGGAGAAAGAAGAGTATATAAGTCTGCTTTCTGTATTTGCTCATTGAACACCCAGGCTGAATTAAGCTGTAGAATGCTCCTTTATTCGAATAAATACTTTTTATTACCCTTTGCTGCCTGGATGATTGTTTTCACTGTGTGGTTTATTGGCTAGCCACACAAGCCAAAGAACCTTAGTGCCTTTAGCATATTGTCAACACTGGTTTGGAGTCCCTCTCCCTGCTTCAGGGCTATCAGAAAATGGGAGGAATGGCCACTGGGCACTCCTCACTGCTGGGGAATTACTCCCCCCCCCCAACAGGCAAGAAGCCAAAAATAATGTGATGTGTCTATGTTGCCCGGAAATGACATAGGCACATCAGTGATGTCGGGGGAGACGCCGACAATGAAACTCTGGGTTTTGGGCAAAACTCTATGGTAGAATTAACTTTAAACCATAGACTTTTGCCCCCAAAACAGAGCATGCCTCCCCTGACATCCCCAATATGACTACTATGTCACTTTGAGGTGACGTAGGCACAGTGTGCTTTTTCCCTCCCCTCTCCTGGAGCATCCTGGTAAGTCCCCTGCCGGCTTGTCCTTCAGACCTGGCAACCCTACTACAGACAGAAATATTCCTATCCCCTCCATTTCGTCATTCTAAAGCTCCAAGGCCCAGGATACCAAAATCATTTTTAATTTGTCTGTTTCGATGATCCACAGGTTGGAAGTAGAGGGCTTTAGGCAGAAATTCCAAAGGTCCTAAGGAAAAATTAAGTAAGGAAGTGGAGAGGTGCTCCTGTCCGGCAAATTCCAAAGTCCCAGAGAGAGAAAGCAGACCTGGCAGCCTCTGTGCGAGTGGAGGGGATGGGACTGCAGTTGTTTGATAGCTCCCTCTATTGTCATCTTCTACAAAGAGGCCCAGGAAAGAAACGGTAGGCTCCATGGGTTCGATCCAGCCAGATCTTTCAGCCAGTCTCACCTATTTTCCCCTCCTTACACAGCTCCCATCTGACCTGGTTTATGATCCCTAGCTAGGACTGCCAACATCCAGGAGGTAGCTGGAGATCTCCCACTAATACAACCGGTGTTCCCTCTAAGCTGAGTTAGTGTGAGCTAGCTCACAGTTTTTTAGCCTCCAGCTCACACATTTTTGTCTTTGCTCAGGAAGGAGGGCTCCAGAGCAAACTAATTTATGCCACAGTCAAATTGTTCACCCACAACTTTAATGCCAGTAGGTCACAAAGTAGAATTTTTGCACACAAGACTCCACAGCTTAGAGGGAGCATTGATTACAACTAATATCCAGGTAACAGAGATCACTTCCCCTGCAGAAAATGGCTGCTTTGGAGGGTGGACTCTATGGAATTCTACCCTGTTAAGGTCCCACCCCTCCCGAAACCCTGCCCTCCTTAGGGTCCACCCTTCAAATCACCAAGAATTTCCCAACCCAGATTTGGCAACCCTATCCCCAGCATAGCTTTAAAAAGAAGGTGGTTGAATTTAGTGGGCCCCTCCTCCCTCATCCACCAGCAGAAAGGCTGGCTGAATCCAATCTCACATTGAAGCTCGGGTTTTAAAGAAAAGTTTTTGAAAACCTCCCACTATATGAAAAAACAGAGAAAAATGAGATCCCCAAAGAAATCACAGTAAAGTGTCTCAAGTGGTTTTGCATATGCCTTATTAGGAAATTCAGTGTGAATTTTATGCTCCCTCCAGGTGCCATAACCATTTGGTGCTCTCCTGCTGAGGAAATTACCCATGACAATATAATATAAGTGCAAAGGTGGAACATGCCTGCAAACCTCTTATACACTGATGCACCATCTCACCACCACAACAAAAAATGAAATACAGGACAGTTATAAGCACAGTTAGACACATGTCTCATTCTTTGAAGTCAATACACTTAGAATGGTGTAGCTCTTTTTAGGATTGCTTCGTTATTCACTTTCATTTTGCAGGGCACAATAAACAATATATGTTATGGACAATCACATAGCAAAGGGTATTCTGTTCCTTTTTCAACACTTGTATTTCAATAAAATATTCCCTTGCTTCCTTTGCAGTCTTTCACCCCCCCCCCCCATCATTTCCATAGAGGTTGGTTACTCATGTCTTGGTAGCATACAGAGCTCATGAGAAGATTCATTTGAAACAGAGTTCATCCTTTCTGAAAAGAAGAAGCTACCTCTTTTCAGTGTTAAATATTTTTAAAGGCAGCATAACAAACAAACGCAGCCTCTCTCAGGATGTGTACAGAAATGCTTGTTTTTCCTCAACCTTCAGGAAGTTTGACTTGTTAATAATCAGAAAAAAATGAGAGAATGACAATTAACTAATCCTCTGTACAGCTTGCCCTAGTAAAGGCATAGGAAAGAAAATCTAATTAACCCCATGTGGCATATGTGATGGTGAATAAAAGGCATTAGTTAAATCTAGTTCCTCAGGCATAGCCCAGCAGTGGCTCGTTTCTGAAAGTTGAAAGGGGATGTAAAAATATTGTGTGAAAACCCAGTTTGCAGACTCATTAACTTCTAACATCCTCCAAGACAGACCCAGAATTCCAAACAGACTGAATCCTGTATCCTGAAGGCAGGCCCAGTCAGGTCTCCTTGGAAGCAGTGCCCTCAAGTCTAGGTAATGAGGCTTGAGAGAGTCAGGTTGAGAGAGTCGAGCTGGAGCATAGGTTTGCACCTAGTGGACCAGTTGATCCAGCATGACAGCATCCCCAAACCTCAGCTTAAATAGGCTGGGACATCATCAGGCTCAGCTGCACTGCTGGCAGGTGTTGAGCTCTATAGCCCAGAAGCGCTGCCTTACTCTAGGGGAGCCTCATCAGCAGGGGTACCCCATTCCTAACCTGAACCAGAAACCCACAAACTCAGGTCAAGGAAGGCACTTCTGGCCTGAAACACAGAGCAAGCCAAAGCTCTGCAAAAGGGTTTAATTTCAGGTTATACAAGGCAACCCTCTGAGGCAACCTCCAACCTCCCCCTCCACCCAGAAGAGGTATGCTTATAGAATAACAATGGGTTCCACCAGGTATTGTATCTGCATTTCTAAAGCTATTCAGAAGCCACCTGGTGTATTGCCCTTCTATCTCCAGAACTTCATCTAGCCCTTTTTGTATGACCATATGTCTATGTGAGAATCCTTTGTCTCCAAAACTGTCTTTCCTGCTCCATCCCTCAGGACACTGAGATAAATCAATAATACATTCAAATATTTAGCAATCCTTCCTGTCGCTAATCAAGGACTCATCTCCCACTTTTTGTCCATACTTAGGAATCTATTCAGCCTACCATGGCAGAACCATCCATGGTTATCAAACCCATTCAGCTAGCCACCAAGCACATGGCTAATCCTATCAATGCTATTGTGAATCCAGACTCTGTTCCTCTGGAACCTCATTGGTCACCCCTAGGTCTGGCTCCTCCTGATGATGCACCGCGCTAGGACCCCTGATTGGTCCAGGTAATCTTTTGTCTTCACATGGGGCAAGCCCCTCAAGATCTCCCATTGCTCAGCATTGTTCTCTAATGTCTATATCCATCCATGCACATGGCCTCAGATTGTGGTCTGCCCCTGACACCAACTGGCAGTTCACCCCCAAACTTTGGTTTGGGCCATAATCTCTTCATCATGGACCTCTGCACGTCTGGACAGGTTGTATTACTCCACAACTGACTCCTCTATTCACTATCATCACCTTTGCTTTCTCAGTTCTGAATTGCTTGCCCTTTTTGAATGCTTAGTGTACTTGTAATTAGGGAAATGCTTTAATAAAAACTATTAACTATTTAATTTACTCTTCAAATGTGGAGTCTTCCTACTGTACCGGACCTTGGTATACAATTAGTGTGCAGTCCCTGTACCCCTCTGGTCTACCCTGCCACATAGCTAATTTTCCCCAACAACAAGCCAGACCATTGGTGGTAACAGCTCCTGTGGCTGCACTGTGCTTGGAACAGGATCCTATGAAGAATTATTGCTCCAATGGCCTGGCTCAGGGATGGGGTTCTGTACAGCCAGTCAAGCACTTTGCCTTCTTTTGGCCACCTTGGCCCAGGCCTTCCACCATTGCCATCCCTGCAGAGTGAAAGCGTCCCTTGGGGGCTATGGGCCCTGGTCCACTTCCTGACCAGTAGAGGCCAGGTGACTATTTCAGGGACTGGTGGTGAGATCTCACTTGCAGGCTCAGGCAGTATGGCCTCTGGTACTCCTGGACTAGCAGGCACCTTAGTGGTGTGGGGCTCTCCCTGATCCCCCTGGTCTCCTCAGCTACTGGCCTTGGTTCCTCAGGCTCCCCCCGTGGAGTCTCAAAGTTGGAGTGACTGGACTGGTCAGAGGAGATCATGACAAGGCTGGTTCTGAGTTATTTGCACCCTACATTCAGGCAGTTCAAGCTTTGCTTCATTTAATCTCTCAGCCCACAATTCCTACTTCAAACACTTCTCATAATCTGCTAGGATGTGTGTTCAGATACTAACTAATCGCAACCAGTTTGACTCACTTACAAATAGCAATTATCAGAGTCAAATGTTCAACACATTGTTTCCCTGTGTTTCTTTGCAGCTGCCCCCAGTTGATTCCTCCATCTGCTGTTAGCTATACGATCTAAACTCCCAGAAATGTAATGTTATGCATTTAGCAACATACTAGTGAAGTGTCTTTCCTTGTCCATTATGGCAGCATCACTTGGTGTCCATTAATGGTTAGTGAATTGTCCAGATCTGTTTAAATTCAGTGCATGTGTGTTTTTGCACTGCCTCGTGGGAAGTGCAGTTTTTACAGTGTCTGCTGAATCTTACCTTTTTCATATTTTATTTTATGAAATTGCAAAAAAAAAGTTTTTTCCAGTAGAGAAGCCATACAAATTGATTTTTAAAAGTTAACAGAAACCTCTTTCTCTTTCCAGATCACTATGTCTGGCTTTTACACGTCTACGGAAGATTTCATACCTTTTAGCACAATTTTCCATTGTAAGTCTATTTTTTTTAAAGATTTTGAGATCTTCATAGAACTATCGGTCTGAACAATGTATATATATTTTTATCTTGTCCAATTCCTCTTGCTTATTTGGAAGAATTCTCCCCCCCCCCAAAAAAAAACTTTTGCAAAGAGACAAATCTTTCAAGTGATAACTTGCTTCTTTTAGGGGACTGAAACAGCATAATTCTATAAGGTAGCTTCTGGAGTACCACTTATTTCTACATCAATTCAGCTGATAATACAGGCATCATTTCCCAGAAATGGTGAGCATGAGTACAAGTCTACCATATATGTAAAATAACTGACCTTATTTGCATTACAAAAACCCAGCCTTTTCTATCAAATACTTTTATAAATTCCAGCTAGTCTCCATGATGCCATTGGTAGGACTGCCTGACAGAAAAAGGCAAATGTGAGGATAAAAAAAAGTCCAGATCTGTGGGTTAATCAGATAACCTGATACATTCTGCCAGTTTTTTCAATAGCTCTTCCCTGATATATTTCCTAACTCTAATAACACGCTATGGCAGTAGGGTTTGCCAGCCTCCAGGTGGGGCCTGGGGATCCCCCACTTTTACAACTGATCTCCAGCTGACAGAGATCAGCTCCCATGGAGAAAATGGCTGCTTTGAAGGGGGGGCCTCTATGGCATTGTATCATGCTGAGGCCCCTCCCCTCCCCAAACCCCACCCTCTCTTGGATCCACCCCCAAAGTCTCCAGGTATTTTCCAACCCAGACCTGGCAACCCTATATGGCAGCAATCCTAAGAATACTTTTCTAGTGGTATATCACTTTGAATAAAGTGTGGCTTATTTCCAAGGAGTCATGGCTTAGGTTAGGTTTACTTTCCCTGTGTCTTAGAAAGAGGGTAATGCCCATCACCTGACAACCACAATCCAAACATTGTTATTTTCTAAGAATTACAGCTTTCTATATTTTAACCACCACACTGCTAAGACATGTTGCTTTCCTCCCACAGGAAACACAGATGACCCATCCTGATCTGGTAGGGTAGCCAGTTTCCAGGTGGCACCTGGAATTGCAATTGATCTCCAGGTGACCAAAATCAGTTGCCCTGGAGAAAATGGCTGCTTTGGAGGGTAGACTGTATGGCATTACGCCCTGCTGAGGTACATCACCTCCCCAAACCCTGCCGTCCCCAGGCTCCACCCCCAGAAACTTCAGATTGTTGCCGACCCTGATCCGGCAACAATATAATCTGATGAAAATTTCTGTTCTCAAATGCCGACATGCTACATGTTACTGATGGCAACTGCAGTGCCGATTCTGATTTGCAATCAGGAGAGTTACATAAATATAGCACTGAAGCAGATTGTGTTGATAGGTCTGTCTCTCCATAGTGTTTACTCCCGCATACAGGTGGTGGGGCTGCAAAGTGAGTCTAGGGCACAGAGGCTAATTCTATAACCCCCCTCCCCCATAACAGACAGTGCTGCTGCTGCTTGTGTGGATGGAGAGATTGAAACGTTTGTACTCTGTGACCACAGGCTTTTGGAGAGGGAGAAAGAGAGGCAAATAGCACTCTTCCTGGATGCAGGGAAGCTCCCCCCCCCCACAACCATAGGTTATGTACTGTCAGTCCCTATTTGCTTTTGCTATGGGCCCTCTTTCCCTCAGCTGAATTCAGTCTTGACTCTTGACTTCAGTGATTGACAGTGACAAAAACATTTCATTCTCCCCCCATCACAGAAGTCTAAATGTGCTTGTAATTATTGCCCCGCCCCATCAGTCCCGAAGCCACAACTCCACCACTCCCTAATCCCGGGCTGCGGCAGATGCTGCTCTGGGGGCAACAGCAGGAGAGCACAGACTTCCCTGAGAGACAGACAGATAGTTTTGCCTCAAAGTAAAATAGAGAGGAGTTCACGCCTGATATTACATTATCTAGTCAGGAGATCACTTCAAGCCGTGAGGGAATTGAGAGAAATAAACTTCTTTTCACTGCTTATTTACAATACCCAACTGATTTATATTCTTTTGGCTATTAAAAAAATAATAATGCAAACGTAGATACAAAAGAAATTCATGTTTGTAGTAAAGCTGCAGGGAAATCAGTGCTTTCAAGTGGAAGTATTTTGGCATCAATTTCTTTTCATTCCCCCCTTCTAACTTTTCATTTCTTTTTTTCTTATATGCCTATGATAATAAACGCAAAAAAGGAGGAGCAATAAAATAATATTGTCATCAGTAATAGTTATCTGGGGTATTTTTCCTGTTCTGAGTAGTTATTACGGTTATGTTTTGAAATCAGGCAATTTGGGTTCAGATACAAATTCCTCTTTCTTAACCAGGGCTAACCAGTAAGTTTCAAATGAATACAAATTCCTATTAGCTGTGAAGCTTACTGGTTAGCTCTGGTTAAGATATTTCCCTAGCCAAACATGAGTGGATCCTCCAACATGTAATTTCACCCCCAGATACATTTCAGGCACCCAGGGCAGTATTTCACCTCAGGGAAGAGTCGGACTTGACTGTGCAACAAAGAGGGGAAAAAGACAAGCATAATATGGGTGCCTGTCTCCCCCCGCCACTAGGTTCAGCCAGATAGGGGTGGAGTTGGAATCAGTTGGGGGAGGGGGGGGCTGTTGATCAGGAAAATGGCAAAGAGTCCCTCCCTGCATAAATTTATATCCTGGAAGATAGAATTATGTATCTTCAGTGTCATGTGTCATCACAGAGTGTGCTATCTCAAAGAGCTGTTTAACAGTATTGCAGCTGTGCGGTTGTTCTAGTGGTGGAGTTTCTTTTCTCTGCCTTGAAAGGGCATGTGCATCTACGCAGTAGGTGAGAGAATTCTATCCAGGGGCATGGATGATCAGGTCAGCAGAAGACATTTCCCAAAAGAAGGTGTGAAAATGACAAGCATGAAATAACAGTGGTAACACACACACTTAAAGGAACACCAAGTGGTAGAAGACTTTTTTTTAAACACAGGAGATTTCCCCACTCTCATCTTACTCCTGATTTTCTTGGCAGCCAATCCACAAGTGCTGGAATCGGTTTGGGCACAATTTGTCCATGCAGTTGCCTCCTTGTTCACTTTCACAATTGTGGGGCAAGTTTATTTTCTTCCACACATGACTTCAGTAATGGGGATTTTCAAGGGAGGCTGCAGTCATGATCATTGGTGTCATCACTGGTGTCACAGCACCACCCTTTTTAAAAACTGCTTTAAAATACTGACATTTCACTAGAAAATTGTAAAAGTAGACTTAGCAGGTTCTCTGAATTCCCAGCTTGCTTGCTTTCTTTTTTTGAAAAAGTAAGTCTCTAGACCCTTCCCTTGCAGAGGTATGCCTTTCTCCTTATATCACCACAAGTGAAGGGACTAGTGACTTATATAAGAACAACAACAACAACAGCTGGGAATTCAAAGAATCTGCTAAGTCTACTGTTACAATGCTGCAGCAATATATCTGTATTTTAATGTCATTTTTTAAAAAAATCATTCATCTTCAGAGTGGGAGTGGGAGGGAGTGGTTTGACCATGACAATCCAATAATCAAACAGTGAGCTAGAGGTGGGACAGAGTGGGCAGAACAAAGAAAACTAACAGAAACATTACACACAAGGGAAAAACTGACTCAGAATCAGCTTCCAGAAGAACATTGGTAAAAGTGGTCTTAAAATAACTGGAAAGAAAAGAGTGGACAAATCATCCAAAGTGAAAACGAGTCTGTGGGGTAGCTGGTGGGAGGGAAACAGATCTCCATTAGGCTGTGTGAGAAGGCTCATGCCTGAAATATTGCCAGTTGCACTGTACTGTACTGCTTGAGTATGTCAAATGTAACCCAGGAAACAGGCTCAAAGCATGCACAGCTGAACTGGTCAATAAAAAAATGGCTCCCTGTTCATGACTGGTGAGCTGACCAAAAGCTAGACTGGGAAGTGTTTGAACACCCCTAAACATAATTCATGGCTCTGCTAGAGGCAGGGGTATTGTGGTACCCAGGGGTCATTTCCTGCAGGAGCGCACAGGAGCGGAGCTCCGGCAGTAAAGAACCCAGGGGGCGGGCACATGCAACAAGCCCCACCCCCTGCTCCCAGAAGCCCTCAGTCAGAGCAAGAAGCAGCCAGGTAAATTGCAGAGCCCCCCCCCGGTCCAAAACAGTCCAGTGGCACCTTTAAGACCAAGTTTTATTCAGGTACAAGCTCTCCCTCCTCTGTGAGGACAGATCTGCACGTTTCCCCCCTCCCATAGCTAGCAATCCAAAACAGTCCAGTGGAGCCTGAGTGGTGGGTGTTGCCTTCTGACACACTTCCAGTGATGTCAGGGGGTGTGGCATATGCAAATGAGTCATGCTAATGAGTTATGCTAATGAGTTCCTGCACCACTTTTTCTACAAAATGATCCCTGGTGGTACTTATCCCTCTTTTCAACAAAGGCAGAAGGTGCTATTGTGGAGGACTGAGCTGATGCCCAGCCAATGAATGGTAGGCTGGTGAAGCATAGTACAAGCCACATTCCTCATACAGATATTTGCCAAATGTGGACAATGTGGGATTAGCTGGGGGCCTTAGGTGTCCAGCAGGAACTTTCTGGATGGCCTTCAAAGGGAGTCTTGTTGTTGTTTTTATTGCCTGTTTCATGTTGTTGAAGGTGGCATGAGTCTTGCTAAGTCGCTAGAACCTAGGGTTAATTGGCAAGCAATCCCATCATTGGCTTGTATGGCCAGGAGCAGACTCTCTTGGTGCTGAGGAACATCAAATAAGTCTATTTATTTGCTTCGTTTATTTATTTGCACTAGCATCCTTTTCCAGCCACTGTCAGGAAAACATGTTATCAATTAACTTCTCTAAAACTAAAATAATGTGCTTTAACCAGAGGCAAAAAAAATACATCTGGAAAATAAACGGGAATTATGTTGAGCAGGTAAAGTTATTTAAATATTTGGGGGTTACATTTGCATCCAATGGTAACCCTGCAGCTCACATCAAATCAGTGGCTGTTTCAGCAGAAAGAACTCTTTAGGAAGGATGGTGCACGCTTTATTCTAGCTGCCCTGAAACTATTCTCTGCTAAAGTTCTAGCCCAAATGAGATATGGGACACAAATTCTGCGATTTACAAACCTTCAGGCGCTAGAACTGGTCCAATCAAAATTTCTGAGATCTTTATTTAATACGCCAAGATGTACCTCTAATGTCTTGTTGAGACAAGAAGCTGGTCTCAGTACAGTCGAATTGAATATCTGGTTGCATTCTCTCTGCTTTTGGCTTAAAGTCCACCTTTTTCCTGTTGGGTTATTTCCTTTTCTATTGGCCGCATCCCCTTATCCTCAGTGGTCCACCAGAGCCATTCACAAATTGAGAACATTAGGATTGGACCCGAACCAACTTCTGGAAAGTGGATACGATAGGGCAAAAAATATCACCAACGTCTCAGAGATATTGAGCAGCAAACATCCTATGCTGTACTTTCGCCTCTTTACAAATCTTTGAAACCCAAAATTTATATGACTGCTCCTTTATATTTAGCCAATATTCCCAACCCAAATCATAGATGGGCTTTTTCCAGAGCTAGATTTGACACTTTTCCATCGGCAGTTCTTGCCGGAAGATTTCAACGCATCCCTAGGCATTTGAGATTATGCTCATGCCCCTCCGAGTCAATTGAGACCCTTTTCCATATATTATTCCAGTGTTCCTACTATGCAGAAGAAAGAGCCCTTTTAATTACACCTATAATAAGGTCATTCAGACACCAAGGACAATTAGTAATCCACTCTGAGGAACTTTTGCTGAAACATCTATTGGAGGACAAATCCATTGCAATATCAAGGAATGTTGCCAAATTTCTCTTTATTGCATTTACAAAGCGTAAGCTCCTCCTCAATGTTCCTCATGATATCTCTTCTCTGTAATGCTTTTTGCTTTTGTTCTGTATGCTATTCTATGGGTCTCTGACCGTAATAAAATGAATGAATGAAATGCTTCGTTTATACCCTACCTTTCTCCCCAGTGGGTAGGAGGGAGAGTGGTACATTCCCCCATCCTCTCACACGCTCATATTAAAATCAGTAAGAACACGTTTGGAAAACGGTGAGCTCAGCTGTGCTAGTGGGGAAGGAGGGATGGCATACCAAAAGGGAAGGGGAAACTACGACTCCCACGGTCCTTTGCAAAACTGTGCATGCGTGAGAAAACCCCGCTGAACCACACATTTCAGTGGCAATGATTGGAAATCATGAATGGGAACAGCAAAAGGTAGGATTATCTTTTTCAGCTCATTACAACTGATGATGGCTTTAAATCTGTGATTTGGCTTCTGTGCCATCAGGCTGCATAAGACAATAAGCATGCAGGAAAGCCCATTGTACATGCGTGCTGTTGCACTAGGCATGCAGCCACTCAGGGGATCATACAATCTAAATCGGTGGCATCAGCAGCTGGCAACCAGAACACAAACCAAACCTATGGGAGCTTGGGCATCACTCTAGATAATGTGCCTTGACCTGGACGGCCCGGGCTAGCCCAATCTCATCAGATCACGGCAGCTAAGTAGGGCCTGCCCTGGCTAGTATTTCGATGGGAGATTCCCAAGGACACTCAGGGCTCCTATGCAGAGGCTGGCAAAAGCAAACCACCTCTGAATTGTCTTGCCTTGAAAACCCTATGGTTGACGGTACTTTCCACCGCCATAGATGGTGTGCCTTGATTATTCAGTGCCTGCACCACCCCACAGGTGGCCACAGAGGACCTGGAAACCCTACAAATGGGTCATTTGTCACCAGCAACAAAATGTTCAAATTGTGCCCCATGACATGAGATTTTTAGGGAACTTGTATGCCAACACATACTTCCCAGTAGTCATGTATGGCTGCGAGAGTTGGACTATAAGGAAGGCCGAGCGCCAAAGAATAGATTTTTTTGAACTATGGTGCTGGAGAAGACTCTTGAGAGTCCCTTGGACTGCAAGAAGATCAAATCAGTCAATCCTAAAAGAAATCAACCCTGACCGTTCCCTGGAAGGCCAGATAATGAAACTGAAGCTCAAATACTTTGGCCACCAAATGAGAAGGGAGCACTCACTGGAGAAGACCCTGATGCTGGGAAAGATTGAAGGTCAAAGAAGATGGGGACGGCAAAGGATGAAATGGTTAGACAGTGTCATCGTTGCAACGAACATGAAATTGAGCAAACCTCAGAGTACGGCAGAAGACCGGAAGGCCTGGTGTGATTTGGTCCATGGGGTCGCAAAGAGTCGGACTCGACTGTGCGACTGAACAACAACAACAAATGCCAACACATTCTGATAAAATGCCAAGGAGTTAAAAAGGCAATGTCCAATGTTTATCATGAAATTCCTCCCACAGTTATTCTAGTCTAAGCCTGTTGAAATCGATGGGCTTAGCCTGGAGTAACTCTGGACAGGATCATCTCATGCATTGGAGTGCTGGGACAGGCATTTCATGGGATTATTTGACAACCAACAGAGTAAGATCTGAGCCTTTAAGATTTGCTTTCTGTTTTATTGAGCATAGCAATGAAAGCCCACATATTTTCCATTTTTTTCTCTCCTAACGTTGCCAAAGGCTGTGAGCCAGAGAAATGTTTTTAGTATGAAGACACCAGTGAAGTAAACAAAGGTGAAATTGAAGTGACCGAAAAAAGAATGTAAAGTTCATGCAAAGTGCAAATTCATATAGAAACATATTTGTCAATAATATAAATGCTCAGAACCGAGCCACACTTTTAAAAACACACTATTTGTTTCGGTTCCAGAACGAATGCATAATCAATCGACTGTGAAATTGCCCTTATCTTATATTTTAACCTTGAAAATAGGCTACCTGCCACAAGAATAAATTATCATTTGAAAGGTGTTGGGAGCAAACATCTATGCAAAGAAATGTACATTGAGTCTCAAATTGTTTTAAAAAGGAGAAACACTAGCCCTGCTCACATGTTGCAGTGAACACACATACATCCTGCCTCTACATGCAAACACAGAAACATAGAAACATGGAAGGGAAGAGGAAGAGGAGGAGAGTTGGATTGATACCCCGCCCTTCACTTGGAGTCTCAGAGTGGCTTACAATCTCCTTCCTTTCCTCTCCCCACAACAGACATCCTGTGAGGTAGGTGGGGCTGAGAGAGCTCTGAGAGAACTGCTCTTGAGAGAATAGCTCTGAAAGAACTGTGACTGACCCAAGGTCACCCAGTTGGCTGCATGTGGAAGAGTGGGGAATCAAACCCAGTTCTCCAGATTAGAGTCCACGGCTCTTAACCACTACACCAAACTGGCTTTCAGAGCTGGAAGGAACCCCAAGGGTTATCTAGTCAAATGCCCTGCACAATGCAGGAAATTCACATTTGTTTGTGAGAAACAGCTGATGTATATTCACTTAACAAATGAAACCAAGGACCAGACGATGAACAAATTACACATTGAGCTGTACATGTGTTGAACATAACATGAGAATTGCTCAATGAATGCACAAAGAACATACACGTGTGCCGTGTACATGGATTGTAAGTGCATTCACTGTAACTTGTGAACAGGGCTAGTTTCCACTTAGGTGGGCAAAATAGCAGAGATGCTCCGTCAGATGAATGGGGATGACCAGTTTACTACATGGGAAATGTGTGAAAACATGCTCCCTTCTTCTGTATGTGCCATAGTACCACAATATAAACCACCGGGGCTGTTTTTGTAATATCCTGTGCGTGCTGTTGCTCCTTTCCTTGTTACTGCATTGTTCTGTGGTTATGGAATATACAAATTCTACCTAGGGAGTATACATAAGTTCTACTATCCTTCATATATTAAAAGCTGCAGAGGGCCATCCCTGATTGGTCTTGCAAGGTAGTGTCAGGGCATTGCTGTGCACTAAGTGCAGCCCAGAAGCATTTTAGTCACTATTTTCTGGGTCTTTCCTCAAAGATGCATGTGGTTTGATTGCAAGTTAAAATATGTCTCTGTTGGCTATACTTTAAATTATCCTTCCATATCCTCTAGACACAGTCTCTGTTCAAATAGATTTGACCCTGTTCTAAAGGGTACCTACCTTGTGCATGAATGCATATGTGTACCCCCTGCACAAAATGGGAGAAAGTGAGAGGGAGAAAGCTTAATTTCCACATAAAATTAAGTGTATATACGCTTGCACCACCAGATATATTTTCAATGCTGAACAAATCTGCAGGGGCTATCACTGTCACTTAGGGAGCCATTTGGTCTAGGGTCCATCCTGGTTCTATGATCTTGGTAGCAGAGACTTCTTTATTTTGTAGCAGATACATTTTTGGTTCTATTCTATTATGGTTGTTGTTGTTACCACACATTTGGTTGTTCAAAACAGTAGTTCATCTGTAAAACCTAGGAGCATTCTAGAAATATAGGGTCTTCTGTTATATAATTATATACTGTGTGAAGAGGAGGAGGAGGAGGAGGAGGCGTTTATTCCCCACTTTCCTCAACCTGAAGAAGTCTCAAATAGGTTTACAATTGCACCTACCTTGTGAGGTAGGTGGGGCTGAGAGAGTTCTGAGAGAACTGTGAATGGCCCAAGGTCACCCAGTAGGCTTCATGTGAAGGAGTGGGGAATCAAACCCGGTTCTCCAGATTACAGTCTGCTGCTCTTAGCCACTATACCACATTGGTTCTATATGTGTGCATGTGTGTGTACCAACTGCTCTCCTGTTTTTCCTAAACTGTAGTTCTATTTACAGGATTATACGTACATGCATTTTGTGACACATGAGATCCTGTACACACAGGTCATTGGAACTGTTTTGCCTGTAATTATACTAGCCATATGGTGCCAGATAAACTCATTTTTAATTGCTTAACCACTACATTAAGTGAAATATTACAGCGGTGCAAATTATGCCAATTATCCCACTTAGCGAACTAAATAAATTCATTTAGAATTAAACCTGATTTCCATTCGCGTCAGGTTTTCATGGCTCCTCTTAGTTTGCCACAGCAGGATCATCTACTAAAAGCAACTTGGTTCTAAAATAAGCCTTTGAACTTTTTTCCCTCCCTGTTGGATTGAAGTTCTTTCCAAACTTTGCTTCACCATGCCAAAGAGGTTTGAAACAGCCGTCTAAAGTCTTTTCCTCGAAGCAAGCTATTGAGCACCTGCCTCATAGCATTAAATGTGTCATCAATCATCCCCGGTGTGAGTCAGGCTCAGGAGTATCTTCTGGACACTTTGATGGGAGAAAGAAGGAGGTGGAAAATGGTAAGATTGTGATAGAATTAATAATTCCCCCCCCCGACCTGTAATGAATAGAGATGTGCAAAACTGTTCTGCAGATTGTAATTTCGAGTGGTTTTAGGTGCCCTCCAGATGTTCCATTTGAGCAGAACCCTCCATGTTTTTTCTTCGGATTTGGCTCTAGTCAAAGTTTGCGTCCATTTCAAAATGTGCAAAATGCCACTGCAGAATTTCACGCCGCTGAGTAAAATTTCTTTTACATTATGCCAACATTTCCAAAGATTTTTAAGGTAGAGTTTAAGCAAAATATTGGGATAACTTTATGTCTGAGACACAGGCAGGTCTCCAGGTAAACCTATTACTGGGGATATCATTAGAAATAGTCTCCCCAACAATGCACCTATATTTCCCCCCCCACAGTGTGGTTTTCTTAAGTCAGTAATAAGGGATGATGAACGATGTCAATATAATTCCATGTTATTGCCTGATTATGTCTGATGAGTTACATGGGATGGATGAGGTGTGAAGAAGTCACTAAGAAAAAGGAAGAAATGTGATTTTGCATGAGAAAGAAAGTCAACCAAGCAAATATTGAATCCAGCATACTACCAATTGGCTTCTGGATCAAATTCAAGGTGCTGGTCTTAACTTTTAAAGTCCTAAATGGAATGGAAACATCATACCGCAAGGACTGCCTCTCCTGCAGCTACAGTCCCCCACATTGCCTGCAATCTTCATCACACAATCTTTTGGTGGTGGCTGGCCCTTGGGTGGCTTGCCTCTCTTCCACCAGAGCAAGGGCCTTCTCTGTGGTGGCCCTGTCCTGGTGGAATGCTCTGTCAGAGGATACACATGCTCTGCAGGACCTCCTTAGCTTCTGCAGGGCTTGCAAGACAGAGCTCTACCAGTAGGCCTTTAATCAGTCATTCTGTATGTGTTACCAGGCCTCGGTTCCTGCCGGAGCGCACCAGAGCACCACTTCGCCAGGCAGGAGCCCAGGGGGCGGGCACATAAGCTGTCAAGATAGCTAGGCTTTCTTGTGGGTTAACAGGAGTTGAGCACACATAAGCCAAATTAAGTTTTAAAAGAAATTATTTATTTAAAAAAACAATTAAGAAGAAAATGCACAAAATCCAGCAACAAACATCACAGAATGTACAGCAAAACAAAAAAAACCCCTCAACTACCTGTGCTCTGCAGCGTAGTTTTCAGGAAGGTAGACCGGAAAATATAACGAGGACCGTGGCTTCACGTTGTGGTCTGTACAGACGAACTGCAAGCAGGAATTCCCCAGAATCTCCTAAGCTAGTTTTCTCCCAGCTAAGCTGTTAAAATATATTCTTTTCCTTTCAACCACCAGCTGCCTCCACTTTGCGGTCAAAACAGTTTCCCAAATAATATTAATTGGTAACCCTGCCTGTCCTTGGAATTAGCACCTTAGCAACAACAAAGTTAGAACAGCTGTATTACAGATAAGGGTAACATACTGCCACATCACTTAACCCTTTATAGAACTTTTGCTTCACATAAGCCCTGCCTCTTGCTCCCACCAGCCATCAGTTCGGCAACTGCAGGGGGGGGGGACATTCCCCCACCTCCCTGAGCCCTGGGGTGGTACCCTTGGACTCGTAGGGGCAAATTCCACCTCTCGCATGTGATGTCCCAGTGGTGTTACCGCTCGGAAATCACATGCGAGAGGTCATTCTGGCTCCCCCAGCTCTCGTTAGGAGTTTAAAAGTTATGGCTGCTGTGGCTTTCAGTGGTGGCTGCAACCGCTGGGGGGGGGACGCTCCCCCGACTCCCTGAGCCCCGGGGTGGTGGATTTGGACTCGTAGGGGCACATTCCACCTCTCGCCGCTTTTTTCCCCACCATATAGAACAATGGAGGGGATGGGGAAAACCTGTTTTGGGGCCTGTAGAATTGGACCTCCTGGTGCAATGTTCCTGAAACATGGCGGGTATCTTGGGGAGAGGCTCCAGCAGCTACCTTGCGATTGTGGAGCCTCTCCCTCAAACACCCTTTCCTCCAGCCCCCAGAATATACCCTATGTTTTCGCCATTGACTTCAATGGCCCATAGGATATCATGGGGCCGAACTGCGGGAAGCCGATTCAGATCAGAGAATCTGAATCGGCCTGCAGCAGCCTGAAAGGGGCCCAAATGGGCCATTTTTGAGGGTGCATTCGAATGTGCATCCCTCCAGCAGCCAGCTTGCTCGGGCTCTCTGCAGCCGCAGGGATCCTGAGCAAGCAAAGGGAAGGGAAGGTGGTTTAAACTGCCTCCCCTTCCCTCCAGCAGCCGGCTTGCTTGGGCTTCCCGAGCAAACCAAGGGAAGGGAAGGTGGCGGAGCAGCTGGAGACATTGAGCCTCAGCTCCACAGGTAATGAGCACTCGAGCCCCGCCCCCAGCAGCCCTCAGGCCGGAGCACCTGGAGCAGTCTTGGGAGGCGGATTGGCAAAAAGCAAAACCAAAAGCGCAGGAACTCGAGAGAACTCCAGGAATGGAGCCGGTACCAGGGGGTCCAATTCTACGGGCCCCCAGCTCGCTCAGGCTTCTTGCCTCCTGCTGCCTTGGCCCTCTGGTGCACGGGTGAGTCCCCAAAGTTTGACTCTTCCTTTACAAGTCTCTGGCGCTGGAGGTATTCGCCTCCTTCCCTCCTGCCTGCTATGGCTGCATAATTGTGAGAGATTTCTTAACATAGTGTTCCTGCCAGGGAAGCTGGGGACCCTGCCCATGAGTCTCCATTTCATCCTCACAACAACCCTGTGGGGTAGGTTAGGTAGAGAAGGGGAGATTTGGCCCGGGGTCACTCAGCCAGCAGAGTGAGAATACAAACCTGGGTCTCCCCACATCAATCTGCAACTCTGACCACTGTGCAGTGCTGCCTCTACTGATCTGTAATGTTCCAGAGGTGTTGTAATGTAATACTCAGTTTCTCAAACGAGTGTATGCCTGTCTGTTGGTCCACTTAGGAGTCTTGATCCTGGTTGTGTGGTGGGCTAGTTGTGGCAAATGGTAGGGAAGCTCAGTATTTCTGTATACAGTTGTAGGGGCTTTATTGCAGTGTGGTATGGCCTGATATTATGTTCTTATTCCAGTGTGGGGTGTGTGTGGGGCAATGGAAGCTGAGTGATAGGGTCTCTCCAAGTGATTGCCAGAAGTGAGATGCGTCCTGGTCTTGTGTCTTACAGATAATCTTACAAATAGTCCTTTGCATTTATATCATGCTTTCAACTTTAAAAGGATCATAATGCTGATTGTGTGAACTTAGGCAGATCATGAGAGGTCGAGCAGGAAGGGTTGCATCAGTGCTTAGTTCTTGTGGCCCTTTCTTACATGCCCAGGGAAATGCTGATCGCCACTTTGGGCCAGGAAGCAATTTTTCTCCGGGCCAGTTTGGCCCTCAGTGATCTGGGAGGTTTTTTTTTTATCATATTCTGGTTGTGGAACAGGGGTCACTGAGGTGTGTGGGTGGTATTGGTGAATTTCCTGCATTGTGCAGGGGGTTGGACTAGATGACCCTGGAGGTCCCTTCCCATTCTATAAGTCTATGATTCTATAATTCACCCAGACTGGCTGTGGGCACGTCAGCACCTCTGTCAGGCAGAAGCGCCTGAGTTCCTCCCCCTCCCCTTTTCTTTCGCCCGACTTGGAGGCGAAGGGAAGGGAGAGGGGGGAAAGAATGGATCCCAGGTCCTTCTGCCTGTCAGAGGGGCTGGTGCACACTTCCGGTGATGTCTGGGGGTGTGGCTTTTGCTAATAAGTTATGCTAATGAGCTCCTGCAGCTCTTTTTCTATGAAATGACCCCTGTGTGTTACCATTCTTGTTTCCACTGGGTCATTTTCCTGTTTAGTTGTTAGACGCTGCTATGTTTTTAAAAAGGAGTTTTATATCATTGATTTTAAATTGTGTTATCTTATATATTTATTATTCTTACTGGTTTTAATATTATATATTGAATCACATTTTATTTATTGTAAGCCACCCGAGCCTCACTTGTCAAGGGACTGGTGAGGTATAAATCTGATAAAATATATAAATAAAATAAACATACTAGTGGTTTCAGTTATATAAAATATAGCAACCAGCTCCAACAGTGTTCTGTCAACACTCCACTGCGACCAGGAAACATAAACCAAGATGCAAATCAGAATCAACATGACCCAGGCTTAGTTCCCATCCCAAAGGTATTTCCAAGTTTATGATTTTACCCTATCATGGTTTCAGTTTGCCATCTAGAGGTTTTCAGGCCGTAACCATGAATTATACACTATAGAACTCCATTTTAATGGACTGGAGCCTCTAAGTAAAACCATAGTTCAGTGCAGGTGTCCTCTGTAGGCTGAGAAAGAGATGCACTTGGTACTGCTAGGGTGTAATCTTGTCGGGTGTAAGAACCAGAAGCACCTGATACACACAGTAGTCACATTATTGTGATCACAGAAAGAGGAATTTTGTCAAAACTGCATTTGCATTTTTTAGAAAGACAGATTTTATTGCTTTTTCAATATATGCACATAAGGATGAAGGATATCATTTTCACCAGCAAGTCAGCTGAAGGGTAAAATGTTTACCCCTCAAAAAAAATGAGGCAAATATACAGATCCAGCAAAAAAACCCTCTCCGATAGACATAGAGAGAGAAAAAGCTATACAATTCTGCAAAATAATGCCTCCCCCCCCAAAAAAAAAAACGTGAAGGAGAGATAACCAACACACCTTTTTCTAGCTACAGTAGAAGACAAAGTCTGGGTAGATATGAGCCAGGGCATGCGAAAGATAGTGTGGTTTAATGGTTAGAGTACTAGATTAAAACTGGAAAGATTCAGGTTCAAATCCCTCCTCAGTCATAAAGCTTGCTGGGTGATGCTGGGCCAGTCAACCTCATAAGAACATGAGAACATAAGAAGAGCCCTGCTGGATCAGACCAGTGGTCTATCTAGGCCCCGGTCACACGGGCTGGGTATCGCGAGGGGGAGGGGAGGCGTGGCTAATTGCCCCAGCACAGTTTGATCCGCAATTACGCGATCAGACGCGTTGGCGGCACACCACGAGTCCTTCCCTCGGCGCCGAGGGGCTGGAGGGGAATGCCACGCGCTGGCGTGATCACACCACCGGCGTCTGGAGGTAGCCCATGGCAAACGTTTACTACTACCTTGGAGGTACTAGTTTTTTAACGCGCATTGTCGGCGGTAAGCCACGGGTGTGCTCCACTTCCCAGATGTTGGGGTGTGATCGCGCCCGGATAATCCGCCCACCATCCGTGCCTCTCCCGCGGCAACTTTGCCGTGTGATCGGTCTTCTAGTTCAGCAGCCTGTTTTACACAGAGGCCAACCAGTTCCTCTGGAGGGCCAACAACGTCATAGAGGCTGAGACCTTCCCTGGATGTAGCCTGCTGGCTCTGGGATTCAGAGGTTTAGTGCCTCTGAATGTGGAGGTTCCTCTCAGTCACCATGGCTAGTAACCGCTGACAGACCTTTTTATTTTTGGCCATCAAGTCCAAGCTGTTTTATGGGGACCCCATAGAGTTTTCAAGGAAAGAGACATTCAGAAGTGGTTTGTCATTGCCTACCTCTGTGTCACAACACTGGTATTCCTTGAAGGTCTCCCATCCAACTACGAGCCAGAGATGACCCAGCTTAGCTTCTGAGATCTGATGAGACTGGGTAGCCTGACCTATCTAGTTCAGGCCTGATAGACTTATCCTCCATAAATCTGTTTATTTCTGTGGCCATCACTACATACTCTGGCAGTGAATCCCACATTTTAATCACTCTCAGATGAGCCTACCTCACAGGATTGTTGTGATGATAAAAATGCAGGGGGCAGTTCCTTAGAAGGGTGGGATAAAATGTATTAGTGTATCTCTGAGCAGTTGCTGAAGACATTTAAAATGAATATACACCCCAACCTTGATAGCCCAAGCAAGCCCGATCTTGTCAGATCTTGGAAGCTAAGCAGCGCCGACTCTGGCAAGTACTTGGATAGGAGACCTCTTTGAAATACCAGAGGTGGGAGGCGGGGGCAGGTTTTATTCAGCCACCTTTCTGAGTATCTTCCAGGCCCCCAGTAGGGGTCAGTCACCAGAGGTCGCCATGACTTCCAAGTGCACATATATATATATTTTTTAATGAGGAATGTACAAAACTAACTCCAACCACTTTATTTTTGTGTCTGCTATCTTTTAGTTTCCTTTACCATCCCTTTTGCCCTAGCAGAAAACACCAAATTTAATCTATTCTTAATCTATTTTAGTTTTCTGTAGCATTTCTGGTCATTCCTAGAGCTACCCAGTGTCACTTAAAGGTTGTACCAGCACCGGGGCTGGCAACATTTCTATTTTCTCCTGCCACCACCTGGAGTGGCAGCGGGCAACAGTGATGATTGGGCAACCCTATCTGTAGGAGACTTAGAAAAGCTGAGGAGAAAGGAGAAAAAGGAACTTCACTATTTGAAATGATATTATTGTGGCTTCTTTTTGAAACCACAGGAGTCTTGCCAGATCATGAAACTCCAAATGTATCTCAAATTCCATTTAACAAGAAATTTGGTGGCAATTCCAATATAGATCAAGATCAACCCCGAATCCAAATCCATTTGCTTCACAGGTGGCAGGACTTTTCATGTAAAAATGCATGTGAATAGGCAGTTGTAGGATTCTCTGTGGAAAACATGGGGGGGAGGACCAAGCTCCTTCACAGAGCTCATGTGAGGTGGAAAACACCTGAAGGGGACCTTAGAGGAACAACCCCTCCCCATCTCCCTATTGTTATAGAAGAAGAAGAGGGACTCCTTCCCTTGAAATTCCTCATATTTATTTTTCCCAAGCAAAAACCTCCAAATGCACCTCAGAGTGTATTTTGGATGAAATTTGATGGCAAGTTGTTGAAGAAAGAGCTGCGGGAAAATACTATCCAGCAAAGAAAAGAGCTCTGAAGAAAACTGGGTAGTTAAAAAGATAGTAAGCCATTGGATGTTCCTCAGATATCCAGACAGGGAGATTATAAAGAATGATTTTTGTCAGAGGCAGCAACAGTTCAGTTCATCCTTCGGGCAGTGAATCGTCAGTGATTCATCATGACATTGGACTAGAACTGTGGAACTGTGGCATTCTCGCTATCAATCAACTGAAACAATTTCAGGTACATTAGTACAAATTCATACAATAAACATGTACATATGGGATCTTTATAATGGCCTCTTAAACATCCAACTTTATACCATATCAGGGAGCAAATGTTATAGAGCTGGCAGTTAGGGATTTAATGTAATTAAATTTAGTGTCCTCCACCCTGAAAGTTTAACCTCATGTCTCTCTTGTCCTACTGACAGAAGAGAACACTCTGGCACATACTGTTTGTACGGTGAAGTGGCCAAATATGTGGTGACTTCTTCACCCACTTCTGACATTATCTTGAGTTTTTGCTTCCCTCATCTGTGGTAGAAGGTGATGAATTTGTCACCAGGCATGCCATGGCAAATGTTTTCCAGCCCAGAATATCAACTGAATGTATATTGATCTACACTCATACTTAGGTCCCGTTCACACAAGGCGATTTGGCCCGGGAGCGGGACAGTTCGGGGGCGGGTAAAACCGGCGCGATCACACCACAACATCTGTAAAGCGCCGTGATTCCGTCCCCGAACTGGCCCTTTCCCGGGAAACTGCGCCTCAAGCTGAACCACCTACCTCGGTGGTTCAAGTGGACGCGGCGCTCCTACCTGGACGTTTGATCGCCGGCGCGTCCTTGCGCCGGCACAACCCCGGGCCGGAGCCGAACTGCGCATGCCGGCTCCCGGTTAGGGCCGTGTTTTCTCCCCGGCGTTTGACCGCGCGGGGGAAAAAAGGCGGCTCGGCCGGGGGATCCGGGGGATCCCGCCGTGCCGTGTCAACGTTGGCGCGGCTTTTAAAAGGCTTTTCCCCTGCCGTGTGGCAGGGGCCATACTAGACTTGTGCTTTTGAGCTTATTTTGTTTCTTTCATTTTTTTGTTATTAATTCCCAAAGAAACTGTTTCATTATATAGCTTGTTTCATTTGGTTGTGTTTTGTTATTGTTGCCTTTATTATTGTTTCATTTTCTTAATTCTGTTTCATTAGTATTTCCCATTGGTTCTGCTGGAAGACACACAACCCTTCTTGGGCCTGTACCTTCATGGTTTTCAATCCAAACTGTACAAAACCGGGGGGGGATTTTGCAGTATTTCCCTAGGCCATCCATCCTGCCAAATTTCAGACATGTGAACTAAAAGAATAACTCTTTTTGAGGCAATGAAATGCTTCCATATTTAACATTGAAGTATATGGGAGAACGTATAGGAAAGATTCCAAACACACAATAACACTGACAGCAGTGTGCAGTGAAGGGATATGGCCATGTAGCTTGAGGAACAGTAGCAAAGGAGAAAGAAGCAGACTGACAAGACAAGTCCATTTGGTCACAGGCAGGCAGCACAGGTGGACCTTGAGGTAGGTTTGCTTGGGTAGGAGGTTCAGTTTAGAAAACAACAGGCCAATATGTGAGTACAGATTAGGAGAGGGAACTTAGCAGATATGGGCAGGCATTGGGAGGAGAGAAAGGCAAACTCCTACCCCATATACTTTAGATTGGACTACCCCACATATGTATGTTGGGATACAGAGAGGCAAGGCTGCAATAATGAAAGAGAAGAAAACATAAGAAAATATGGGCTTTTTCTGTTACAGGCAATTTAGATGCAGAATTTATCTCATTTTTATATTAAGTACAGTAATTACTAGATCCCTCATGTTTGTAACTGTTGTAATTAATCACAAAAGAAATGCCCAGGTTTAACAGGCACACAGCCTGAAATTGTCACATCAAAACTCTTTGCGCCCAAATATTCAATATTCTGAACCAGTTTGCCTTGTTCTGTGATTGGTATGAGACACACGCACATCACCATTCGGATTTAGGGGTGCCAACCTCCAAAAAGAGCCTGGACTTCTCCCAGAATGACAACTAATCTTCTGACTACAGAGGTCAGTTGTCCCTGGAGAAAATGGTAGCTTTAGGTTGAGAGTTGCCAGCTCTGGGTTGGGAAATACCTGGAGATTCTGGGGTAGAGCCTAAAGAGGGCGGTGTTTGGGGACAGGAGGAACTTCAGGGGGGTATGATGCCATAGAGTCCACCTTCCAAAGTGGCCATTTTCTCCAGATCTCTGTTGCTTAGAGACTAGTTGCAATCCCAGGAGATCTTCAGCCGCAACCTGGAAGTTTGCACCCCTCCAGTGTTCACTGTGCAAAAGTGATTCTAGTCCAATTACAGTCCACGAATTTGCTTCTTGTTTTTTTGTTTCTTTATTCTACGTCATTGTCAGCTATGCTGCCATGAAGGTTGGAGAGGTTGGTCTGTGTCTGGTTAATGGCTGTTGCTTTCCTTTCAGGTTAATTGCTACTGCATTCCTTTCTGTGCTATCTCTGCTGTGCGCCGAAATGCTTATCTATACAGATGTGCAGGAGGGTGTTGTGGTGTCTGGGATTGCCCTGGGTGTCGTGGGAGAGTTTTCGTTCTCAGCTTCAGCTACCTAACGGTCTCTAAGCCTTAACCTGCGTGCGGGAGGGTGCCTAATTGGCCAGTGCTGTGTGTGTGTGTGGGGGGGTGCATACGAATACCCTATATCCTATTAGGCCCATGGGGCCGCCGCTATTCTTAACAGTGCCTATGTTACTGCATCTATAGCTCTTCAATAAAAGTATAACCGTTCCTGAATGCATCTACTTCGTTGTTGGCTGTGGGTTCTGACAGTCATGCAGTGCTGCTGCTGCTTCCAACAATTGCCATGCGACTATAGATTTCCCAGGTAAACACTCTGTTTCCCTCAATGCATCGTCAGGTCACTTTATGTTTGGAGCCCACGCTGTATGTCTCCTACTCAGAATTAATCTTGTATTTTCTCGGCATCTGCTGGAAGTTGGCAACCCTATTTGGATTCTAGGTGAAATCCATCTCCAAATCCCCCCCTTCACAAACATTATCTCCGGGCCTTCCTTGTCTAAGGCAGAATGGATTGACTGACACGATCTGGGTTTGGTATTTATGTTTCTGGGGTTAGTGCAATAAGCGACAACCTTTGCCACCCTTCAAGAAGAGAGACCCGTTCCCACCGACACAGACAACTTCACAGCATCAGCTCTCTCTTATAGGATTAGATTCCAGTCCCAACTCTGCCTTCCGCATGTCTGTGGCACGGGGTCTGCTATTGCTGCTTATAGTTCCAGTCAGAGGCTTTCGTATGAGCTGTGAAACTCCGTGATTTATGTTCCCCATCTTGCCTGACAATTTGCTTGCCTGTAAGGTGAAGGGAGGGGGTGGGTCTCATTTCTGCTTCCAGACAGGGGAGAGCATCCCTTCACAGGAACCTCCCCAAAAAGGGAAGGGAAATTTCCTGTGAGGGCCATTCCACATCAAATAAATGATGATAAATCCCTTTCAGCTCTGTCAGGGAGGTCTCTCTCTCTCACCTGCGTGATGGGATCAGCCAGCCTTCGAGAACAGTATTGGTGACCTTCTGTGATCCAATAATGTAAAAAATGTCCTCTACATCCTGAAGTGAGGCAGCTGGTTACAAAACAGCTGAAGACAATCCCTGCTGCTGACAAGGCTTGTTACTTTGCTTATTTGTCTGTCAAAGGCACTTCCAAACAGCAGAGCTTTGGTGTCCAGGTGCCGGCAAAGGATTTAAAGCATTTAGCAAAAGCAAAAAAGAAAAGGGCACTTTGCACGTAGGAGAGACTTTGGGCTAGTTTGGACAAGGCCTCTTCTTTTACTTAAGTGCCACACTGGTCATCACTGGCCAGACTGGGCCAATGGAAGAAGCAGAAGATGCAGCTGATCGGGGCAGAGGGGAGGACAAATTCAAGAAGCGTATTCAATCTCCACCTTGTCCCAAACACTGGCAGAATATGGGACAAATTATGGGGACAATTTTCCCCATAATTTTCCACTTGTATTTGGATTTTGATCTGTTTTCACTTTTAGAATATGGGAGGAGAAAGTCTTTCCCCTCATTTCAGATATAGATAGGGTTACCAGCTCTGGGGTGGGAAGTTCCTGGAGATTTGGGAATGGAGCCTGAGAAGAGTTTGGAGACCTCAGCAGGGTACAATGCCACAGAGTCCATCCTCCAAAGCAGCCATTTTCTCCAGGGGGAAAAATTAGTTCTAATTTCAGGAGATCTCCAGGCACAACCTGGAAGTTGGCAAGCATATGAATGATGCAACCAGTACACCACAGTGTTTATTTAGGACATTCTCATGCTGCCTCCAGGGGCCCCCTTGATCAAGCTGGCTTACAATTAAAACAATACATTTGTTTTACAATTAAAACAATACGGTGAGCAAGGAGGCGGCGAGCAAGGCAAGGTGCGCGTTTGAGCGATCCCTGGCGGCGGAGAAGGAGTACACCGAGGGCTGCCGTGAAGAGAGAAGAAAGGGGCGTGCGCAGATGCCGAGTTCCGGCTCAGCGGAGCCGGAAAGGACGTGGCCAGGCCAGAAAGTAGGCGGAGCTGCGTGCCTAAGGAGGAGATCGCCACCACTGAATGCCGGAGACGCCAGAGAACGCCAGAGAAAGAACAACCCGCTGGGCCAGGAGACCCGACCATGCCGAGCCAACGGAGAAACAGCAATAGCCACCACAGAGGGGGTGCCGGTAGGTTGTCCCACCCCCCCTTCATACATTGTGGCCCTAGCTAGGAACACAGGTGATTAGCACCAGAAACCCTGTAAGCCGCTCTGAGACCCTAGCCATGGGACAAGAGCGGGATATCAAGTCTAATGTAAATAAATAAAAAAAATCAATATAAAAACAAACCAACCATTAAAATAAGCCCAGGGGCAAAAAGGAAAGCAGCATAAAACTTCCCAGAAAAGACCTCTAAGAGAGGCAAGTCCTAAAACAGCTGGAAAGGTAAGGCTGCTATTTAAAAGCCTGGTCTAAAAGAAATGTTTTGGCCTTGTACTAAAAGCAAGGGCAGTCTTAGCCATGGGGCAACAGAGGCAGGTGCCAGGCCCCTGTGCTGGGGGAGACATAAGAACATAAGAGAAGCCAATGTTGGATCATGCCAATGGCCCATCCAGTCCAACACTCTGTGTCACATAGTGGCCAAAAACACCAGGTGCCATCAGGAGGTCCACCAGTGGGGCCAGGACACCAGAAGCCCTCCTGCTGTTGCCCCCCCAAGCCCCAAGAATACAGAGCATCCCTTGCCTATGCCTTGTGGCTAATAGCCACTGATGAACCTCTACTCCATATATTTATCCAATTCCCTCTTGAAGCTGTCCATGCTTGTAGCCGCCGCCACCTCCTGTGGCAGTGAATCCCATGCATTAATCACTCTAACCCAACTGCTCAGCAATTTCCTTGAGTGCCCACGAGTTTTTGTATTGTGAGAAAGGGAGAAAAGGACTTTTTTCTCTACCTGCGCTATCCCATGCATAATCTTGTAAACCTCGATCATGTCACCCCTCAGCCGTTGTTTCCCCAAGCTAAACAGCCCCAACCTTTCTTCATAGGGAAAATGTTCCAACCCTTTTATCATTCTAGTTGCCCTTTTCTGCACTTTTCCCAATACTATAATGTCCTTTTTGAGGTGTGGTGACCAGAACTGTACACAGTACTCCAAATGAGGTTGCACCATTGATTTATACAGGAGCATTAGGATACTGGCTGATTTGACCATGCTGGAATTCCCCCAACTCCTCAGCTGCCTTGGATGTTTCCTCAGGCTACACTATCTCCTGCTTCTTATGCTTCAAGGCCTTAAGTGTGGTGAAGGATGGCGACATCACTACCCTTTTGATACAGGAGAGGCCTTGGGGCAGGTGATGCAGGCCTAGCTAGGTCTGCAAGTTTTCTCATTATGGTGAGAGACCTCCCACCAGCAGCCCTAGATGTGCATCATCACCATTGGGTAGAGCATGTTGACTTGTAAGGCTTCAGAACAAGTGATCATGCCAATCTAGACTGACACTTTGTTTGACAGCCTCAGGAACCAGAACTAGCCAGTTCAGGCAGGAGCGGGGCAAAGCTCTGTCACAGTGACTCAGCAGGA
>NW_015173685.1:527639-559689 GCF_001447785.1 Gekko japonicus | reverse complement strand
ACCCAGAGGAGTCTCAGAGCGGCTTACAAACTCCTTTCCCTTCCCCTCCCCACAACAGACACCCTGTGAGGTGGGTGGGGCTGAGAGAACTCTTGACAGAAACTGCTCTTTTTCAAGGACAGCTGTGCCGGAGCTTGTGACTGACCCAAGGTCACATCAGCAGGTGCAAGTGGAGGAGTGGGGAATCAAACCCGGTTCTCCCAGATTAGCATCCGCACACTTAACCACTACACCAAATTGGCTGATCACTGTATATATGTGCATCTAGTCTGTGTATGTATCTCCTTCTTCATTTATGTGGTGTCTTGCAAAGCACTTTGATGGTGAGCTGTATATATTGTAAATAAAACTGTACTTAGTTAACCACAAGACTGTGTCAGCGTGGTTTGCTACAGTTAGCTCTCAGCTGGGCATAACTGGACTTTAGCTAGAGCGTGCTGACTCAATTCAACGCACTGCGCAACAGAGCAGTGGGGGGAGGGGAAAGATAGGCATCATTCTGACAGCACAGCATCACTTTTTGCACAGTCCCGGAAGTGACACCCTCACATTGGGACTGACTTCTCAGACTCCCCCTTTGTTCTGTTCTCCATAGAGTTTTGGGAGAATTCTAGACTGCCACACTGATGCAATCAAAGAATAAGCAAAGCTGTGCACAATAGAAGACGCTGAGAGTAGCCAAAGCGAATAAATACAATGTTGTAATATATATAAGGATGCAGTGACATCACTCCTGGGGTGCACCGGAAGTGACATTGTGGCATCAGGACAATATCTATCTGTATATCCCTCCCTCTAATCTTCTGCCAGTTGGCAATGTTGGGCTGGCAACCCTATGCCTAACACAAGTCCTCATGATCCCTGCCAGCCTCCAGAATCGGAATATGATGATGTCCTAACCAATGTTCCCTCTAAGCTGATGTCCTAACCAATGTTCCCTCTAGTGTGAGCTAGCTCACAGTTTTTTAGCCACTGGTTCACACATGTTTGTCTTAGCTCAGGAAGGAGGGCTCCAGAGCAAACTAATTTATGCAGTAGCCAAATTGCTCACTCACAACTTTAATGCCAGTAGCTCACAAAGTAGAATTTTTGCTCACAAGACCCCGCAGTTTAGAGGGAACATTGGTCTTAACTCCTCTCAGCATCAGAGTCTACAGACCTGCTCAGTGTGGGCTGAACAGAATGGATTCATTGTTTATTTGATCATGACTTTCTGGAATGGACCCTAGGGTCTCCATTCACCACCAGCCAATGGAGCAGGAGGCATGCGAGTGTTATTTGGCACATACTCTAGGCTAGGTCTCTCTCATCTCATTCTCTTCCTCCTTAGTATAAATTTCTAGGACATATAATTAGACCTGACTGATAAGGAAATGGGAAAGCACATTTATAAATAGCAGAAGGGAACAGTGAGTGAACTAAATTACAACGAGACACCACAGACACAATTACAAAAAGACCCAGCCCTTGTTAATAACCTCCGTGAACAATTCACATGACTGAATTAGGAGAACTCAAGTACATGAATCTCCTGGAAAGACTAGCGGATACAGCAAGAGGTGCTGTTACATCTGCAAAAGCGGTTTGCAGTATTGATCCAGATGCTGAGCACTATTGACGGGAAGCTAATGAGTACTTGCCATTCCAGGTGCATTCTGCCCAAATGAAACTGCTGATTCGTTGTGATTTTGAAGGAGTCATTAACTGCAAAGGTAGATCTGGACTTTTTGTTTTTTTAAATTTCAGAATTGGGAAACGACTCATTTGGAAATGAACAGACTGTTATTGTTGATTAAACATTGGCCTTTCTAAATATACCCTGCATCAGCTGCATACCATCAAATCTACATAGAAGTCAAAAGTGCTTTTCTAGTATATATTCTTCCATGTTTGTGATGTCCTTGGGCCTAGATGGGAGACTGAAGCTGGGACCATCTGCCTGCAAAGCATGTGCTTTGCTAATGAATGGGTGAAAATCAGGAATT
This sequence comes from Gekko japonicus, assembly GCF_001447785.1. NCBI lineage: Eukaryota > Metazoa > Chordata > Lepidosauria > Squamata > Gekkonidae > Gekko > Gekko japonicus. Next base: position 557,704 of record NW_015173685.1, on the reverse strand, counting down.
AGCTGTTATTTCAATCAGCTAAAGGTTCAGTTGATTAATCAGCCTGGCTGAATAATGGACATATTTGTTCATTTTTAATGCACTTTTGATTCTGGTACAGGGGATTTAAAGGACAATGTTAATGATTCCACTGCTTCTAGCAAGTTTTTCCCCCCGTTTGCATATCAAAATGTCAATTTATTTACCCACAGGTAAATACCCATAAGGCCCTTTGGTAGTATACAAATTAATTTCAGATTAGTTAACTGGTGTCAGCTATGCTGCCATGGGGGTTGGGGAACTCGGTCTGTGTCTGGTTAATTGCCACTGCATTCCTTTCTCTGCTTTTCCTGCTTTGTGCCGAAACGCTTATCTATACAGATGTGCAGGAGGGAGTTGTATTGTCTGGGTTTTTCCTAGGTGCCGTGGGAGAGTGTTGGTTTTCAGCTTTAGCTACCTAACGGTCTCCAAACTTTATCCCGCGCGCGGGAGGGCGCCTAATTGGCCAGTGCTGTGTGTGGGGGGGGTGCATACGAATACCCTTTCTTAACAGTGCTTATGTTACTGCATCTATAGCTCTGCAATAAAAGTATTACCGTTCTTGAATGCATGTACTTCGTTGTTGGCTGTGGGTTCTGACAACTGGTTAGTAGACAAATGGCTAATCAGTTTTTAAACAATCTGATTGACAGACAAATATTCATGTGTTATGATTCATATGCTGCTTAAATACGTCTGCCACCAGATTTTAAAACCTCTTAATCAGCCATATGAACATAAGAACATAAGAGACGCCAATGTTGGATCAGGCCAAAGGCCCATCCAGTCCAACACTCTGTGTCATACAGTGGCCAGAAATACCAGTGCCATCAGGAGGTCCACCAGTGGGGCCAGGACATTAGAAGCCCTCCCACTGTTGACCCCCCCCCCCCAAGCACCAAGAAGACAGAGCATCACTTGCCCCAGAGTTTTGATTGATCAACACACACACACACACACTTGCATGATAATAACCCTTAGAGATCTAAACTGTCTGCGGTCACAACTTTATTTATTTATTTATTTCCCGCTTTTCTCCATAATGGGGACCTAAAGCAGATTACCAGATCATTATTCTCCCCCATCCTTTTATCCTGACAACAATAACCCTGTAAGATAGTTTCTGCTGATGCAGAGTGACTGGCTCAAGTTCACCCAGTGAGTTTCATAGCACCCAACATTGTAACCACTATACCACACTGGTTTTCAGTATTTGAAGGACAGTCTTGTATGGGAGTTAGCCACTGATTCAAGTCCTCATCGTAATATCTGCTTCAGGTGCTTCACCATCTGAGATACAACAGGTGTGTACTTGAAACTGGCCTTCTCTATAGTGACACCAACTTTGTTTTGTTATTCCCTATACTGAGTAGGGAATTGGGCTAGATAGCCTAAAAAGCTTCTTCCAGATCTATGACTCCCGGACCTAAACTCAGAATTCCTTTGCTTAGGAGAACTATCAGTCTTCTCCATTACTTGGTTTCTTAGCAAAACTTATTTCAGAGGAAATCTGGGCTTAGTGGTTTCTGCTCTATTTCTTCCTTCTGGCTGATTCATTTGTCTCCCTATCACTATTGCTTTCATGTGGTTTTTATTGCATTTATTATTGTTATTCACTAGGGATGGATAATTTGTCATCAGCTATTTAAAAACTCACCATTTATATACCCTGTACTTTAATATACAGTATCAGCAACCTAAGTTGGAAAATTAGACCATCAGTCATCTAAGGGAACACTCAGATCTGACCACTATAAGGGTACCTTATAAGGGCAACCATGGCAGCGGAGCAGTTCCTGGCGACCCGGTGAAGCAACATCGGAGGCGGAGCCTGGAGAAAGTGGTGCCTTGGAAAGCGTGGTGACGTGCGGCGCAGCGCGGCGGAGCCACCTGTGGACAGTAGCCAGAACTGCAGCCAACACAGAGTCACACGCCAAGACGAGACCTGCCGGAAGAAGCTGCTTGGGGAAGATCGACTCCAGAAAGGGCACCAGGACGCCAATATCTGAAGTCGTGGAAGGAAGCTGGATGACAACTAGCCCGGGGTGCTGGTAGGCAGTCACCACCCTGTAGACAATGTGGCCCTAGTCAGGTTAATTGGTTGGTTAGAACCACTATGTAAACCGCCCAGAGACCCTTCGGGGTCAGGGCGGTATATAAGCCGAAGGTATAAATAAATAAATAAATAAATAAATACCTGGCTGCCTGAATCAAGATGATCAAGAGAAAGGAGAGAATGTCCCGACAGACATGAAAATGAGAGGGACTAATAAATAAATCTACATGCATTTCTTTCCACTGAGTAAGACCGCACTGACAAGTCTTTCTTTTCTAAGTATTGTTTACACTAGGAACGCTATTGAATTTCTTATCCCTGCTAGTTAAGCCAGAAAACCCACATTTTTAAAATTTGTTTCTCTCTTGTGTGAACGAAACAATAGTTTGGGTGGGTGTAAAAAAACCAAAAACCCTGTAAAATTCTTACCTGCAATATCTGCACATGCATACCCACTGCTTCCCTCCAATAGCTACGTTTGGCGATCATTTTGGGTTGACACAGCAACCCCAAAGTCTGAGCAGAAAAAGTGAGGGTACCAGAGGTCAGCAGGAGAATGTGGATGAAAGACGGGCAGAAGCTGGAGTTGGCAGGGGGGGCAAGGGAAGCTGAAGTCAGAGCAAGAAGGATGGGAGAAAGAAATGGAAGCTGGAACTGGAAGAGGGAAGAGGGTTTCCTCCTTCTGTGAGTCCTGGCAGAATCCCTTCTTATAACTCATAAAAATACTCCAAACATTTGCTTAATCAATTGGTAGAATGTTTTGATTCAATCAAACAATCTAGCAGAGACTAACCAGCTAAAGATATGATTTGGATGACAGAAGAGATGGTTCTGAAGACACATAAAATTGAATTACTGCCAAGAAGTGATTCAGACCATAACCCGATGATATGGAAATCGATAGAAAAGGACAAACAATTTTTATGGAGAATTAATGAGGACTTGTTGGACAAGAAAGAAACATTGGACCTATTAAGGAAAGAGACTCAATTATTCTTTCAACAGAATTTGGATCAAGGAACGTCCATACAAGTAGTATGGGATGCATATAAAGCAGTAATGAGAGGAGTACTTATATCACAAAATGTAAAACTGAAAAAATAAAATTTTAAAAAACAAGCTGAAATGCAGAAAATGTTCAAATGTAGTTTTAAAAAAGAACCAGAGATTTTATTGCTAGGATTGAAAATAGAAGAGTTAAATATACAAAAAAAGACTATGTTTTGGTACCTGATAACAACGGGAAGAATGGTGTATGCACAATGCTGGAAACAAGAGAAAACGCCTGAGATCTCAGACTGGATACAAAAAGCATTATTTATGGCGGAAATGGACAAAATAACAAGAAAGTTGAACAACAAAGAGGACCAAGAATTTTTTGAAGACTGGAAGGATTTAAAGGACTACTTAGAGGAAAACTGGGATGTTAAGCGTAGTTTATTGTATCTAGAACAATATTGACAGAAATGTTATCTAGTAATGGAATTTAGAATGTTGAAATAAGTATAAGAAATGTAAAGAGAAGTAGGGTAGAGCACTGCGGGAAGCCACCAGAGAGGGAGGGAGGGAAGGGAAATATGGGTATTTGTGAAGGGAAACTAAATGTTAAATGTGATATTATATCCAAAAATAAAAAGTTTTGTGGGGAAAAAAGAGACTAACCAGCTAAATGACCCAACCCTGGAGTTATGTTTTGTGGAGAACATATGAAGGTTACCGACTACAGAGATGCAACAGTCCACAGACAGTTGCGCCTCCCAGTGGGCCGCATGTCTGGGTGGATGCGGCATCTGCACATTTTCATGAATGCAAGCCAAGTGGCACACTACATCATTATGAAATGCGCGACTGCCAGAAAAACCATCCCAAATGTTGACAGGCACAGTGGAATTGATGCCGCATGACAGCTCTGTTAGAGCAGCTGTATCCTCATGCATTCATAACTGACAGGTGAGCAGTTATTCTTGTATTCTATTGATTTATCCCAATTGTTGTGATGTATTTTATCTTCCAGGATTCTGGACTTCCTTCCCTTTATTCTCTCATCTTCCATGCTCATCCAGACTGTCTACCTCTTACTGTTAACTGCTGTCAGCTGCCACTGCTTTTGTATTGAAGAGGAGCTTTCACTTCTGAGCCAATTGCCACAGCTGTGAATAATATGCTGTCTGGTGAGTCTCCAGTATTTCTAAATGAGCCCTTTCTCATAGCCTTCTAACCAATGGACCTTTGAGCACAGCGGAGATGCACAATCCTTTTTTTCCCATTTGCACCAAATGTTGCTCACTAGATGGTAATGAGGTAGATCTGATGGGATTCTGTAAGTAAGCATCAGATGGCCTACCACCATTGCCTGATAAGGACAAGCTGTTGTCAGCATGGCTGGGATCTACCCTTTCATTCTGAAGTATAGTTTTATTCTTATGGACTGTGCATTCCTTCAAACCTGTATCCTTTCAAAGTGCTCAGAGTCGCTACTAGGTGATCTGGTGCATGAAAACTGGCAGGACCCCAGCCTAAAAAACTAATAGCTTAGTTCTTGGAGTAATTTGGCCACCATTTTTATATTTCTACTTTTTCTAGAAGTGGAGTGAATTATATCCTTCTCTGCAGATTTTTTTTTTGCAGAGAATATGACCAGGGGTGTGTGACTATTCCATAGCGTTCAGCTTCAGTATCTCATACATTTCCAATAGCGAACAGTATTTGATTGAGCCCTGAAATATAAGAATTGACATTTGATGTCATATGATGACTGCCATAATGCAGCAGTCAACATTATCTGACATGTGCAAGTCAATGTTTGACTTTACCTGATATCTGACCCACAATAGTTTATAGCAATAGAGAATGTCAACCATTAGGTAAACTGAACAAAGTTTGAGTCCGGTGGCACCTTTAAAACCAACAAACTTTTATTTTATGTATAAGCTTTTGTGTGCAAGCACACCTCTTCAGATACACTGAAACAATTCTGGACTGAGATCAGGGCCCTGCTGTATTTGTTACAATTCCATAGGGCCTGCAAAACGGAGCTTTTCCAACAGGCCTTTGGTTAAGGTGGTGGGTATTTAATCACATTGCCCTCCTTTGCTCTAACCCACCTATGTTGTGCACTATTCAACCTGTACCGAAGATGGGGGTTGGGCCCATTTCTAATATGCTGGCCCTCCCTGGATATACATACAACATATCCCTATGGCTTGTTGAATTACCCATCTCGCCATCATGTAGAAAAGAAGAAGAAGATTTTCTGGTCTATGGTGGTGCGCCGAACAGACTCACCTCCCGGACCTCCCGGGGGGTGAAAGCTGTGCACCAGCAGAAAGGAGGGGGGGTGAGGAATCGCTACCTCCCACAGAGCCTGGCTGAAAGGCTCCTAGCCAGGGGACTTTTGAGAGGTTGCCTCTTCACCAGCGCAATGCTGGGGAATCGAGGTGCTTCTCCATTGCGATGGTCCTCCCGCTGAGTGTCCGAATGGAAGAAGCGACGCTGACCGGAGCAAGCGCTGGAGGTCGAGCAGTTAAAACGGAAGCTAAATGTGGTTGTATGACCAAGAATGAACTGTGAGTCGGATTAAGGCGTATTTGCAATTCAAAAAGAAAGCTCCCTACCACACGGACTAGAAAGTAAAGCGAGCGGGGGAGGGGCCCCTCCCATTGCGCATAAACTTAAAAACGAGACTGGGGGGAGCGAAAACAAAGCGATGAAACCTGTTGGGAAAGACTTACCAAGGCATGCATGAGCATTTGAGTGCATATTCAGAGACTTTGCTAATCTTTGCGAAAGTAAACAACTCATAAAGATGGTGGGGAAGAGGACGGAGAAGGAGAAACATTTAAAAGCGAAAGTAGCTGAGAGTCCATGACTGGAAGAAACCACTGAGTTGGCCAAAACGTTGGCAGAGTCCCTGCGCCCCCTGCTGGACCAGATGACTAACCTCAAGGACAGCTGTCAACAATGAACCACAATTACGGGGAGTTTCCGGTGCCTGCGAGACTGCGCAGACAGACCAAGAGAGCCTCCGCGTCTTTGCTCCAAAAAAACGCAAAATAAAAACTAATTGAGGACTATAAAGACTAAAACTACTCGCTGATAAGGATGGGGAGGCAAAGAGGAGGGAAAGGAGGGAAAGGGAGACTTGGAGTAAGTCCAAAATTATTCTTTTGGATATAAAGGCACGGGAACGAAAAATTAAATTCAGGGGGATCTCACCAAATTTTTCTACTGAGAAAGACCTCACAGACACTTTAAATGTGTGGCTTCAGGCATTATTGCAACTGCCAGCTGCACCAATTAGCCAAGCTTATCGGCTGAAGCCACTCCAAGCAACCTCGCCCACACTCATACCAGACATTCTTGCTGAGCTAACAGACATTAAAGTGAAGAACATCGTTTTAGAAGCCGCAAGAAAAAATAATGGACTTCAATTAGAAGACACTAAAATACAAGTGTTCCAGGACCTGCCATCCGAAATCTTGACAGCACGTCGGAATCTGAAACCAATTACAAAGAGGTTGACAGAAAAACAAATTAGGTATCGTTGGCTACCACTGGGACATTTATATATAAATTATAAAGGCAGAACCTTCAACGTCCATGATATCAAGTCCGGAGAGGAAATGTTAAGTGCTCTAGAACTTTAAGTTTCGGACAAAAAATGTGATGACAACAGGTTTAATTTCAGATAAGCTGATTTAATATTAATATTTTGTTTTAAACATAGTGACATTAAGGTATAATAGGAGCATAGCGGGAAAGGCACTTGGAAGGAACTCCCCTACCACCTCCCAGAGGGTGGGGCCTTAGAGGAAGACCCCCTTTGGAATTTCCAAAGCCCCATATAGAGGTGGCAATCCCCAAGAACTCCGCCACGAAGATTTAAATTTTGTGGCCGCTGATTATTCTTTTTATTTAAGAGTAATTAAAAGGCATAATATATTATAGATAAGATATGAGAGAAATTCTTTGGGATAACAATAACTATCATTTTATTAAGTTTGTATAATTTGAGTTGGAGTTTAAGGAAAGAAAAAATGGTGTGTTAAGCGTGCACTGGCAATGACGGGGGGAAATCATTTAGTTTCTATAACCATTATAACTTAACAGCCATTGCCAGTGATATGATGTACAAGAGGTTGTAACAGATTATACAGCATTATAAAAAGTGTGATTTGTGTTGTAAGCATGTGAAAAGGAAAATAAAAAAATATTTAAAAAAAACAAAAACAATGAACCAATATATCACTACTCAGCAGACACAATTGAATGAGACCCTTAAAATTACGGAGCAAACAGCTGAGAAAGTGAAAGCAGTTGACGCCACTGATCAAAAGGTGAAGAAAAAGGTACAAAAATTGGAAAAGAAGCAAATTTCAACAGAAGAACAGCTTTTACAATTACAAATGGAGAAGGCAAACCTGGTCCTTCATTTCCAAGGTGTCCTAGAGACTAAGGGTGAGAATCTGAAGCAAATGATGAGCGAAGCCTTGGCCCCAGTGACAGATTTGAAGGCGGACTATCTCTTGAGCTAAATGGATGTGGCCTACAGCTCCTATTCCATATACATAAAGAAGAAGAATCTGCCTGGGGAAATAGTAATGAGATTCTCGAAGAGGCACCTGAGGGATTGTATCCTGAGAGCAACGGCGGGGACAAAAGAACTCAGTCTTACCCAGAAGGAAGATGTGTATTCCCTTCACTTAAAGAACGGCCACCTCAAAGAACGTGTAGCGGAGGTTGAAACCTCTTCCCGCAGGAATAATCTAAAGCTTTGCGGTTTTGTGGAGCATGCTAATGAAAATATAGACCTGTCAAGTTTTATTGCAAAATGGCTGGGGAGGGAACTCCAACTAGAAGATGGGATAATCCCAGTAATCACAGCGATTAATAGACTGGGCACATTTGAAAATTCAGATCGCCGGTTCAGTTCAGAATAGCTATGTAAATTCCAGGATTCTCAGTTCAAATCTTCTTCCCCAGACCTATATGCTTTCCTTGTATGCTATTCCTTTTGCCACTGGTATTTAGCTGCCAGTGAGCCTTGTTGGAACCTTGCCACAGAATGCATTCTCATGTTCTCTCTTTATCGATAATGCAGTAATCTCACTGTGAAGAGGGCATTTTCCCAATTTGAACAGAGTTGGCTAATGATTTAATGATTGGGGGATCCAATAGATATTGTTTACCTTGACTTCCAGAAAGCTTTTGATAAAGTTCCTTATCAAAGGCTCCTAAGTAAGCTCAAAAATCATGGGATAAAAGGACAAGTCCTTTTATGGATCAAAAACTGGCTAATTAATAGAAAACAGAGAGTGAGTATAAATGGGCAATTTTCTCAGTGGAGGGTGGTAAGCAGTGGGGTACCGCAGGGATTAGTACTTGGTCCACTGCTTTTTAACTTGTTCATTAATGATTTGGAGTTGGGAGTAAGCAGTGAAGTGGCTAAATTTGCGGATGATATGAAGTTGTTTAGGATGGTGAAAACCAGTGAGGATTGTGAGGCATTCCAAAGGGATTTGTCAAAGATGGGTGAGTGGGCGTCAACATGGCAAATGGGGTTCAATGTGGCCAAGTGCAAGGTGATGCACATTGGAGCCAAAAATCCTAAATATAAATACACGTTGATGGGGTCTGAACTGGCAGAGACTGATCAAGAGAGAGATCTTGGAGTTGTAGTAGATAACTCACTGAAAATGTCAAGACAGTGTGTGACTGCAATAAAGAAGGCCAATGCTATGCTGGGGATTATTAGGAAGGGTATTGAAAACAGATCAGCCAATATAATAATGCCCCTATATAAATCAATGGTGAGACCTCATTTGGAATACTGTGTGCAATTCTGGTCACCACACCTTAAAAAGGATATTATAGCTTTGGAAAAAGTGCAGAAAAGGGCAACTCGAATGATAAAAGGGTTGGAACACTTTCCCTATGAGGAAAGGTTAAGGCGCTTAGGGCTCTTTAGCTTGGAGAAAAGACGACTGAGGGGTGACATGATCGAGGTTTATAAGATTATGCATGGGAAAGAGCAGGTAGGGAAAGAGGTACTTTTCTCCCTTTCTCACAATATAAGAACTCGTGGGCACTCAATGAAGTTGCTGAGCGGTCGGGTTAGAACGGATAAAAGGAAGTACTTCTTCACCCAAAGACTGATTAACACATGGAATTGACTGCCACAGAAAGTGGTGGTGGCTACAAGCATGGACGGCTTCAAAAGGGAATTGGGTAAGCATATGGAGCAGAGGTCCATCAGTTGGCTATTAGCCACACGGTATAGATAGGGGCTCTGGGGCAAGTGATGCTCTGTCTTCTTGGTGCTTGGGGGGGTCAACAGTGGGAGGGCTTCTAATGCCCTGGCCTCACTGGTGGACCTCCTGATGGCACCTGGTATTTCTGGCCACTGTGTGACACAGAGTGTTGGACTGGATGGGTCTTTGGCCTGATCCAACATTGGCATCTCTCATGTTCTTATTTTCAAATAGCATTCTCAGTGTTGGCTCTTAATTAAAATAAAATACTATGGCTGATCACTTTGGAGTTGGCAGGCAGAGGGTGTGTGTGCTTTATTATTAGAAGGGGGGATAAGGCTAAGGCATGAGGCTAGGAGGACTTAGCTAACTTGATGATACTGTTCATGGCTATGATGTATAAATCATTTCTAAAATATAGTTTGAAAGAGTCATATAGTATGTTCCATATAAATATAAATAAGTTTAATATAAATATATGGCTTGTAATACAAATGATAATAGTATATATGTGATGTCTGTATGTTTTGTATGTTTGTACACGGAAATAATTTTTTAAAAAATGTCGGCCTGCTCATAGTTTTAAAGATGGCACCACTTTTGGTTCACAGGGTAAAATCTCTGCTCACGAAACTGCATGCCTTAGAGGGAACATTGCCTGTGAGGTAGGTGGGGCTGAGAGAACTCTTTCCAGAACTGTCCTTGAGAGAACAGCTCTAACAGAACTATGGCTTGCTCAAGGTCATCCAGCAGCTGCAAGTGGAGGAGTGGGGAATCAAACCTAGTTCCCCCAGATTAGAGTCTGCACACTTAACCACTACACCAAACTGGGTTTTAGTTTTCAACTGGAATTATATGGAAATTATTTTACCTTTTTAATTTGCTTGCTGTAACCTGCCCTGAGCCTGCTTGCAGGGGAGGGCAGGATAGAAACCCCATAAACAAACAAATAAATGAATTGCTGCCATTTCTAGTCAAAACTAATATTGTCATCTTGAATCCCACAAGGCTCAAGAGAGCTTGAGATTCTACATATAATCACATAATAGTTCTAGATTTGTATATGATTTCTAGTAACATGTTATCGGGCTATCTCAGAATGTTAACTGTATTCACATTCTAGTGAGATAAAGATGTACTGAATGCATTCTAAATTCCAGAAATTAGATGTAGGATGTAAGGAAAAGCATTCAATTTCTGATTAATAGTTGCTGTTTATTTAACCATGTGCACTACGATTAGAATAGGAAACTCTGCCAAAAGAATGGTCATTCTAGAACAGCATTTCTGTAGTGAATGTATTTTCAAAATGCCTAATTAACACTGTGATTACGTAGCATTAATCAATAAATTGTCTTGCATTTAACTAATTAATTGATTACCTCATTAAAATTGTACAGTATATCTCAGTAAATTATTACCCTTGACTAACAGGCCAGTATTTAAAATGGGACATGCCGCTTACTGACCTATCAGAATATGGCAGAACATTTCCCCCCATTGCAGAATCATTTCTTCTAGCTAATTTTCCCTGGAATTTCATCAGATACCAGAGAAGGTATACCCCTTCTTATGCCATGCTATGCTCAAGCTAATGTATACTCGACTCTAATCAGGAGATACGAGATGTGTCCTTGAAGGAAGCTCTTCAAGGACTTCCTACCTAGAACTGGCCACTCAAACACTGTCAGAAGATTGTCAAAAGAGTTTTTTTAAAAAGAAAGAACAAAAATAGAACTGCAAGAAAATGTGGATTGGAGGGACTTCCTGAGGCAAAGCATCATCAGGAACAATCAGACGCTCTTTACAAGCACATGCATGAATGCATGCCAAGTCAGACCATTGGTCTATTTAGGTCAGTGGAGGCTACTGGAAGTGGCAGTGGCTCTTCAGGGTCTCCGGCAGAGTCATCCACATCACCTTTTATCTTTTAACTGGAGGTGCCAGAGACTGAACCTGGGACATCGAAGCAGATGTTTTACCACTGAACTACAACAACTCCATATCCATTCTCCACTGCAAGTTAGATCCCAGGCTAGAAAAGATAACAGACACAGGATGTCTTTTGAGCACCTTGTTATTGCTGTTGATTGGCTCTCTTTCAGTCATTGCTGTTTGGGGTTGCTTATTCTCATTTATACTAGCTGAAAATATGAGAACTGACATTGACAACAGAATATTCCACAATTGGTTGTAACAGAGAATTCTACAGCTTGGTCTCATCCCAAATTAAACTGATCCACTATAATAGTTGAGAGCTGTATCCATCTTATGAATAAATCTGCCCTGCAGTAATTATAATGGACACTGTCCAATACATTAATGATGGTCTCCCAGATAGGATATTCTGGGATTTTACTGCACTATCTTGAAAATAGTTCAAGATACAGAATGTTGCCAAATGCCCTTGGTGTAATAACAACATAAATTTGTCTCCATGACATGGTTTCCTATTATCTCATTAACATGCTTACCCAGGATGTGGTGGGATGTTGGATAAAAAAAAATGTGTAGTCTTTTTTTCCTGTACCATAATATATGATTTTCTTTTTGTCATATACTCACATGTTTTGGCTATGCTACAAACAATACATATATTATTAGCAGCATCTCAAATGTCCCCCAAGCAGGCTGGCCCAAGCTCATTAGTGCTTGGAAGCTAAGCAGGGTTGGCCATGATTAGTACTTGGATGGGAGACCACCTAGGAAGACTGCCATTGCTATGTGGAAGGCCATGCTAAGATACTGCAGTTTGTGTTGTGTTTTCAGCCTCATCAGGAGTTGCCATAAGTTGGTTGCAACTTGATGCAACTTTATTATTAGAATACCCAACAGTGAATATGATTTAGAAGATCTCAATTAGGCTAGTGGATGAATCTTCATGAAAAAATGTACACAAATGTGTGATTTAGAGCATTTCAGGGTCCAGAAGTTTTAGTTGCAGGTCAAAGTCAAGATCTGGCAGCTTTAGAGTCCATGCAGGGTTTTGCTATTCATGTGGAGCTCTGCTTCCTTTCCTTCTGAGTGGGGGAGCAATGAATGAATACAATATGGTGGCAAGTGTTACATTGTGCTCTACTGACCATTCATATTCTGTAGAGTACTTTCAGGTCGTCCCAAGAAGGGGGGGGCACTGCTGAACCATGCACCAATGAAAAACAAAGGATTTAAACACTTCATCAAATAAAAAGCCAGTTCTGCATTGGCACTGTTTGGCTGTTGTTTGATACTTTGACCCTGGGGGTTGAAAATGGCTTTGAAAATACTGAAATACAGTAAAGAAACCAAGTCATGTTTAAGTAGATAAACAGAAAAAAAGAATAGAGGTACATGTTTTCCTCGGTGGAAGCCCAGTTGGTAGCTCTTCCTCCCAGCTCAGATGTAGGGATGCTCGAACACTCAGCAGTTTGGCTTACGTCCTATTCATAGGTTATAACCAGGGAGCAGATTTTTTGATAATCGGTTCAACTCTTCATTGACCTGTTCATGGCTGTTCAGCACATTGCTTCATCATAGTCCTTCCTAACCATGCAGAATGGTGCAACTGGCTTCTTGAGCACACATGTTCTCACATACCCCAATTGAATTCTACTACCCCCCCCCATCTTTGCTGTAACTGTTCCATGCAGTGGGCAATTGTTAAGTAGGCACTTAATCAGTCATAAATCATATAATTGAGACATAAATAAATGCTGTGTTTCAATAAAAGCTTATCCTTCAGTGTTCATTTAAGTAATAAAATTAATTATCATATGGCGGTGTGTGTAGTATAGCTAGGAAAGCCTTAGATTGTCTGGCAGCCAGAAGTTCTAGCTCTTTTAGCATTACGCACCACTAGGTGGTGAGCTAGACTTTGTTTTTAAGGCAAGAGATGTTTCAGAGGTGGTTTGCCATTGCCTCCCTCTGTGCAGTGACCCTGGTATTCCTTGGAGGTCACTAATCCAGCTTAGTTTCCGAGATCTGATGAGATCGGGCTAGTCTGAGTGATCCAGGTCAGGGCTGTTCATGTAAGTATGTCCTAGTGATGCTAATAGCTGCAGTTCAGATCAAACTTGCATAATATGTTTGTGCATGCACAGTTTTGCAAAAACCCAATGCAAACCCATTCAGCAAGGATTTGCAGCTATTCAGCCCTAGCTGAATAGGTTGGATGATCAGCTCACATCTGTCAAACACTTTCAAACACAGTAAGGTCAACTGTTGAACATATTAGTGGCAACATTCTCAACATCAGAATAATATCAGAATACTCAGATGTTCCCACCTCCTTCTTCTGCCTCCTTCTCCCAGGCACCACCTGCTGTCATGCATTCCCCAGGGCCAATCAGAAACCAGTTCGGATCTCTCTCTCTCTCTCTGATGGCTCCGGACTGGCGGGGTCACAGTCTAAGAGCCTTCTGGCTGTTGTCCTTTGGCTCCCACCTCTGGTTCAATTCAGGCTTAACAAAGATTTCAAAGGGTACCTTGCAAGGAAGGAGTGGGGCAAAAGTTCAGCTACAGGTTATACGCACCTGGCAGGTGTACCAATTCCGTCCTTGATGTGCATATCTGAGATGTAATCTGAAAAGGCATTAATGACAAAACAAAACAAAACACAACAACCCACAGACCTGGGAGCACTTCTCAGTTACTTAGCAATACCCCCATTTCTTTCATCACACACATTTAGTATGGCTATATTAAATTGCAGAAGGAGGTTTGGAAGACTTCCAAACATCTCTGATGCTACTGCCATATCTCTATGGTAAAACACGCACACACACAAGAGGTCACTCCTTCAGTGTGTAGAAGGAACTCTGCCTCCCTCTCTGGAGAGGTGCTGTCAATGGTCCTTTCCACACTTGGTTCTCATCCCTGGTTTTATCAGAGTTCAACTCGCAAGACAATACCTTGCATTTATCCCTGGTTATAACAGCATCCGTATATCCCGGGACAATTTATTTATTTATTTATTTATTTATTATTCACATTTTTATCCCGCCCTCCCCGGGGGCTCAGGGCGGCTTACAGGGCATATTGCCAGATAAAACCATAAAACAATACAAAATATTAAATTACAGCCCTATTTAAAACAGATTTTGATGCCTAGCAAATTATACAATCTGTACAAATTCTAAAATTTCTAAAAGCAAGATGACTATCCTTGACCATCCCGTTCTCGCCCATAATGCAGCAACTAGATGTGCATGCCCCATCTTGATGTCCATATATGGGGGATAGATGGTAGCTAGTGCGATGGTGGTGCACTAGTGCACTAATGGTGGACTAGTGGTGGACTAGTGGTGGACTAGTGGTGGGGACAGGATTGAACCAGGAATTTAAGGTCTAGTGTGGAAAGGACCAATGACAGCACTGGACAGACTAGTCTGATCCAACGTCTTGTTTAATAAGACTTCTGTTTTCATAGAGAACACATTCAAAAGTCATACTTAGGCTGCTTGCAATGCCTGTTTTCTTTCTAGAAAAGCATCTTACTAATGATTTGGTAGCATTTTTGAACAATTGGCGATTTGAGGGGTTTTCTGTCTCTGCACTTGGTGGTATTCAACATGGCAGATATGTGGGTAACCACTGTTGGTGCATGCTCATGCTTTCCTGGCTTAGTGGGTGCCCCAGGGTCATCATGTATAAGTCATGCATCATTTAAAAAATGAACTACCTTTTAATGTAATGTGCTGCTTTTATGCTGGTGCAAGTCTGTAGCATTCATCATGTTGGTGCACGTTCAGAACTTATTGCAGTGAACTGTGGTTTGAAGCAGCACTAGAAGAATGCACAAAGTGTTAGCTGTTGAGTCAACAAACGTGCTTGGATTTGGGAGCCAGGTGGGGCTGGAAATACTAGATGTGCACACAGTCTGGTCTGCCCGTGGTGTTCCTAGTGCATACTCGTTCCACATGCCGGGCCAACAAACAGATTGGGCGATTTCTCACTAGAGCTGCCTTGCAGCACAGCGCTGTTTGCCCCAACACAAACATGTCAATTTCACACCCGAAGCTCCGGGGCTGCATTTTGACTCGGGGCTTCGCCCGATTTCCTCCGCAGTTTCGTGATCCTGTTTTTTGAGGATCATGAAACTGCGGAGGAAATCTGGCGAAGCCCCGAGTCAAATGCAGCCCTGCAGCCTTGGGTGTGAAATTGACATGTTTGTGTTGGGGCAAATGACGCTGTGCTGCGAGGCAGCTCTAGTGAGAAATCGCCCATTGAGTTCAGGAGTCTTAATGCATAGCTGAGACAAACAAAAGAAAATACTATTAGAATACAAGGGGTGACTTGTGGACCTCACTATCCCAAGGTGTGGTGATGTGCACTGGCTTAGATGGATCTAAAAGGGGATTGGACAGATGTATGGAGAACAGGTCTACCATTGGCTTTTGGCCATAATGGCCAAGAACCTCTGGCTTTAGAGGCAGAATGCTTCTGATTGTCAGCAGACAAAGGCTATCGGCAGCAGGCCCTGCTTGTGGGTTTTCCTGTGATATCACGGTTGGAAATAGGATGCTGAAGCAGGTGAACCATGAGTCTTATACAGAATGACAACTTCTATTGAAAAGTTCTGGATTCGACACATGGAGAACTTGGACTACGACATGCGTTCAGACGCATTTGTTGTAGTTCACAAGACAAGGAAAAATTGCCCACAAGGCCAACTATATGCACTCCACCTCTGTCCCCATTGGAGGGTTTGAATTTCCCGCCAAGGGTGCTATTGGAGGACTCTAGGTGGACTAGGATCCTAGGTCCTATTGTGTTTGGGGACCAAGCTCCTGCTTAGCCGCGGACCCCTGGTGGTGGTCCACGCACATAAAACTTATGTTGTTAGGTTCTTATGTATCTTGGTACTAAGCAGATCCAAAGCTACTTATATTCAACAAGGATGCCATCAGAAATTAGATGATAAGAATTTTTAGGAATCCATACCTGATTCAGCCCAAGAAATGTAGAAACTGGCAGCTACTGAGATAAATGGTTTGTGAGTTGAATGATGTCAGTTCTAAATCATTTCTAGCTGCTGAAAGGAAATCACAAGATTCTGACAAAGGGGAGTGATACATGTGTTACATTTCACCACATTTTCCCATCTCATACTATTGTTTTGCTCACTATGTATACTGAATTGTATAATGAACAAGCAAAGAACTGAGAGAATACTGAATAGCCATTTCTATGGAGCCCTGTAGCAGTATCTGAATCCTTAACCCGTTTTCTTGTTGATTATGCATGAACTGTGAGTTCATGCACTCCTCAACTGCCAGTGAACTCTGTTTGCTTAAAGTTACTTTAATCTTTGACAGTTAATTGAAACAGTTACAGAAAAGTTAGATTAATTGCTTTTTAATAGAGGTTAAGAGTTAACATTAGCCTTCTTATCTTGCTTTATCAGATGTAACTCATGTGCGCCTGCTGATTGGCTCACTTGCCCTTGCCTTGATTTTCCTCATACTTACTTAAAAACCAGTCACTTATCTAGATAGTAATCACATGATTAGGATAGAAGAGATTTGGAATAAGATAAGACTGATATATTTCTATAAATATGCACTACCATGATATCATGATCAGATGTCTCAGAAGAAGATTAGGTGAGATCTGTGGGTGAGTGTGGGTGTGTGTGTGTGTGAGAGAGAGAGATTTGACCTTATTTGATAATCCAAAAAAAAAAAAAACCCCAGTGAGAGAAAAACCTGAAACCTGGGTTGCTTTTAAAAATATTAGATAGATTAAGCAGTGTTAGCAACTTTGATAATTTTAACACTTGTTTTTACAGTAATTGTAGGGCTAATTTTCATGTGCCTGTTTTTCTTAATGTCTTGCCTAATTAAAACGAAAACCTTTGCCCCCCCCTAAATAAAGCCTTTGAAGGTTTTTGATCTGGTTTGCTGGTTATAGTTCAAAGCACAGCACTCACACCTAACTTGTTTGTATTATCCGATTTAAAGGTCGATACCAGTCTTTAATAGATAAATCTTGCCCTAAATGTTCTGACTAGGCAAAGTCCTTTTAGAACTGTTTGGCCCAGATTCTATAAATGGACACGGGAGTAAAGCATCCCATTACAGATCCACAATGTGCCTTCTAAGAGACCACTATAGTCTTACAAGTAGGTTGCCATCCATCTACTGCCAACCCCCGGGAACATTTGGAGGCATAGCCTGGTGAGAGGATGGTGGTATGGATGACGTGACAGTACAGTAGCTGCAATGTTTTAGGAATTACCCAATCTCTGTGGTAAAAACCATAGAGCATTGAGGACACTATGAGGTAAGGTTCCCAAGTACTTATCGCGATCCGGCGGGGGGGGGGGACATGCTCCCCAGCTGGACCATTCCTCCCTGTAACACACCAGGAAGTGATGCTGGGTGACGCTGTGGCAATGGGGCTGAAAACCCAATGGTACCATCGGGTTTACAGCCCCATTGCCAGAGCGTCGCCCGGCGTCACTTCCTTCGACAGCATGGTGCGGCGCGTCTGTTGTCCCCGTGGGAATGATCCTGCGAAGATGCCTGTGTCTCCCTCTGAATCATGGTAAGTACTTGGGAAGCCTGCTATGAGGTCATTGCTGTCACACACACACCCATTTTCCTCCCACCGCTCCATCAAGTGAGTGCAGTGGGTGGAAGCATGAGTGTGGGAGGTTGCTCACTATGGACAGGCAACTGGCATGCCGATTTCTCAGGTGAATGTTTGACTGAGAGAACACTCTTACATGGACCTAAACTTACCCCTATTTTTGTTAATTTGGTGCTAATTTGGAAGTTCCTATGACATAAAACATTATAGGAATGTGGAGGAAGGCTCCAGATTAGGCCTGCAGCCCCTCTTTTACTCTGCCCTCCTGGGTTCTCCCAACACCTGGAGGGGCTTTTCTCTCTGTGTGTTCAGTTTCAACCACCACCTGACCTCTGTAGGAATTGCCCAATGGGAGGGTCAAACTCCTAGCTTCCCTTCTGGGGACTAAAAAAAAAGCCCACGGGGGGGGGGGAACCATGGTCATAAATGCTCACAGGAAAAAAGCCCACATGGAAAAATGCCCACATGGAAAGAAGCCCATGGTTACCATGGTAACAGCTTGCTGCCTTGTGCACCACTAGGGGAGTATCCACTCACCAACTGACTGCTCTCCCCTTCCTCCTGGCATTATTTTAAAATAGCATGTCCAAAACGGTGGAGGTCTATGTGGCCCAGAGAACCACTGCCAGGATCAAAAGCTATAAAGCATTTATTAAAAAGAAAGGGTTCACAGGCATACTTTTAGCACAGCACCAAATTGAACAAGGGATTCAAAAGAAAACAGTAAAATGCAATGCCCCTCCCTCTATGCAGTTGTTAAATATAAGGCAGGCTCCCTAGCTTAGAAAGTTACAGATTTTTACAGGAGTGTCATTACCTTCAAGCCTCCTTCAGGTGTACAGACCAGCACATGGCAATGGCCACCTCCTCCAGACCTCAGTTAAGAGTTCTGTCTGCCTTGATGGAATCAGGACACAAACAAAGGCCTTCCTTCTTTCTTCCAGGAGTTTTATCATCTTTCTTTCCCCATCTCTCTTTCGCTTCAGGGCAGGTCAAAGAAGCTTTTCCTGAAGTCTCTGGGAGTTTCTTCCTGAAGTTTCTCTAGTCTTACTTCCTCCAAATCTCAGTTTCCTGCTTTTTTGGGGGGGAGACTGGACCACACCATTGTCTCTAAACCTCTTAGCATTTCTTAAGAGTTTGCTGAGGTGAGGCTGGAAAAGCATTGAACTGACTTCCCCCTTCCTGCCTGTTCTCTGCTCAGAGGGAAAACTTTTAAAAACTCCTGGTGAAGGTTTTACTCCATTCAGACCCCCACCCCCAAAATGCATTTCTTCACAGGAATATGGAAGGATGTTAGAAAGATTTCAATAAGGCCAACACTGGGAAGGAAGATGGTGGTGGCGTAGGTTGTGTTGTGCCCACGCTCTCGAGCTTGAAGACCGAGGGGGCTAAAACAACACAGTGAAATTACAGCAAAGACTCTGTGAACTGGGAGATGTCTAACCAGAGTAACCGTATAGAGTGTGGGGCCCAGAAAGATCTTAGGCCCCCACTTTTGATGCGACGTAACATCACCGGACGACAACGAGTCAGCTCGGCCTGTCTGCGGGACTCCCATTGCTTGCAGCCCCGACCTAGCGTGTGGCCATCGCCTACAAGCCTGACCTGGCGCGTGGTCACGAGCGGTGAAGCGAGGGGGGGGTTGAGGCAAGAATTGGCGGCGCAAGAGTTGGTGGAGCAGCAGGGACTGGAGAGGCCGGAGCGAGAGCTTCCCCCACCTACCAGGACCCTGAGCGTTGGGCCAGTGTGGCGGTGAGCGGTGCCATGGGACGATCGGGAGGGCCGCTATTTCCATCGGTCAAGGCTCCCAGGTGGGGGGCCGGGCGGCAGGACTGCTACAGTGCCAGCACCGGTGCCGGTGGCAACAATGCAGTAAGGAGCCGGGAGGGCATGGAGTGGAGCTGCCGGGTGTCGCAGGACGGAGAGATGGCAAGTAGGCTGTGGTCCCTGGCCATCGAGCTTACTCCCAACTCCAAATCATTAATGAACAAGTTAAAAACATCAGACCTAGTATCAAGCCCTGTGGTAACCCACTTTTTACCACCTTCCACTGTGAAAACTACCCATTTATATTCACTCTCTGTATCTGTTAACCAGTTTTTAATCCACAAGAGGACTTGTCCTCTTATCCCATGACTGCTGAGTTTACTGAGGAGTCTCTGATGAGGAATTTTATCAAAAGCTTTCTGGAAGTCTAGGTAAACAACATCTACTGGATCACCCTTGCCCACGTGTTTGTTCACCCCCTCAAAGAACTCTAAAAGGTTAGTGAGACAAGATCTTCATTTACGGAATCCATGCTCAATCTTCCTCAATAGCTTTTGTTCGTCAATGTACCCAACTGATTCTATGTTTAATAACAGATTCCACCTATTTACTTTGTATCAACATTAGACTGATGGCCCTGCAATTTCCTAGATCTCCTCTGGAACCTTTTTTAAAAGATGGGGGTTACATTAGCTACCTTCCAGTCCTTGGGAATGGAGGCAAATTTAGTGATAGATTGCATATTTTTGTCAGGAGATACACAAGTTCACATTTGAGTTCTTTCAGAAATCTTGGATGTATGCCATCTGGGTCTGGTGATTTGTCTTTTTTTAATTTGTCCACCAGTTGCAGGACCTCCTCACTCATCACCTCAATCCCACTCAAGTCTTTCAACAGCCCTCCTGAAATCAGCAGTTCTGGAGTGGGCAAGCATCTCCCATCTTCCAAAGTAAAAACAGAGGGGAAAAAATGAATTCAGTTTCTCTGCCATTTCCCTATTATCTTTTAGTAATCCTTTCACCTCTTGGTCATCCAAGGGCCCCACTGCCTCCCTGGCTGGTTTTCTGCTTCTAACATATTTCAAGACATTTTTATTGTTGGTCTTTATGTTTTTTGCAATGTGTTCCTCATAGTGTTTTTTTGCCTGTCTGATCACCGACTTGCATTTTATTTGGCAAAGCCTATGCTCCCTTTTATACACCTCACTCAGATTAGCCTTCCACCACTTAAAGGAATCCTTACCTTTTACTGCTTCCATTACTTTGTTCTTTAACCATGCAGGTCTTTTTTTAATACCTATTAATACCTTTCCTAACCTGGGGTATATATTTTATCTAAGCTTTCAGGATTGTAGTTCTCAATAGCCTCCAAGCTTCCAGAAGGAATTTGACACTCCTTACCTTACCTTTCAGTTTCTTCTTTACGATCACCCTCATTTGAGAAAAGTTGCCCCTTCTAAAGTTATATGTGGTTGTGTTATTTTTTTTGGGGGGGGGGCAAATCCCTATTTACATAAATGTGAAACTTAACAGCATTATGGTTACTGTTCCCAACTGGTGCTTTCATGTTTACATCTCTCATCAGGTCTTGAGCATTACTTAGGATCAAGTCCAGGATTGCCTTCCCCCTGGTAGGTTCTGTGACTATCTGATAAATGGCACAGTCATTGAGAGTATCTAGAAACCCAATCTCTTTCTTCTGACTTGAATACATATTGACCCAATCAATGTATGGGTAGTTAAAATCACCTATTATGACACAGTTATTATGTCTAGCTGCTTTCCTTAATTCTTTTGCTGTTTTTAAATCATCCTGTATCCTGGTGGATATTTTTTTTCTGGACTGTATACCTTCTCTGACATCCAGAGCCACTCCACCTCCACTCCTTCCTGTCCTATCTATCTATCTATCTATCTATCTATCTATCTATCTATCTATCTATCTATCTATCATCTATCTATCTATCTATCTATCTATCTATCTATCTATCATCTATCTATCATCTATCTATCATCTATCTATCATCTATCTATCATCTATCTATCATCTATCTATCATCTATCTATCATCTATCTATCATCTATCTATCATCTATCTATCATCTATCTATCATCTATCTATCATCTATCTATCATCTATCTATCATCTATCTATCATCTATCTATCATCTATCTATCATCTATCTATCATCTATCTATCATCTATCTATCATCTATCTATCATCTATCTATCATCTATCTATCATCTATCTATCATCTATCTATCATCTATCTATCATCTATCTATCATCTATCTATCATCTATCTATCATCTATCTATCATCTATCTATCATCTATCTATCATCTATCTATCATCTATCTATCATCTATCTATCATCTATCTATCATCTATCTATCATCTATCTATCATCTATCTATCATCTATCTATCATCTATCTATCATCTATCTATCATCTATCTATCATCTATCTATCATCTATCTATCATCTATCTATCTATCATCTATTTATCTATCTATCTATCTATCTATCTATCTATCTATCTATCTCTATCATCTGTTTATCTTCTTCTTCATCATTGATCATCGTCATCAACATCAACATCATCATCATCATCTCTCTCTCTCTCTCTCTCTCTCCAGGAATTTATATAATTTATATTCAGGAATCACTGAATCCTACTGATTATTTATAGCCAGAAATAACTGAATCCTAGTAATTATCCTCATCCCACCAGCTTTCTGAAATGCCAACAGGGTCTATGTTCTCCTCTGACACTAAGCATTCCAGATTCCCCATGTTACCTTGGACACTTCTAGTATTTTCATATAAACATCTATAATTCTCCAGACATGTTAGGCCTGCAACCTTCTTCCTGTGGCTATTTTTTTCTAGATGTATCCTAAAAAAACTGAATGTTTGTACATTTTAGGGTGCATCTTAGGGTGCAGCCACAAACCATGAGTTGATGTATAATAGAGGTATAGAGGTAGAGCACAGGACTTTCATACTATAGAGTTCATTATCCTATGTTATAATTTGCAGTCCTGTAGGGCATTTTCATGGGAAAAAAATCTGTAACATGAGAAGGATTCAGCTATTTTTTAGTCACATGTGGCTAAATGCAGTGCTACTTGAGTCTAAGTATAACCCGTTCTGACAGCCAGTCTCTATTTGCATGATTAGACTGCTTGCTCACAGCTGCTGTCTCCACCATCCCGTCTGCAGCTACTATCTCCTACTGTTAAAATGGACATAACATGCAGTCATGAGAGTACTTTCCTGGGAGTGAGGACCATTAAGTAGACCTGAGTAGGATTCTGAGTAGACCTGTTTAAGATTCCTGTTGTGGTTACAGCGAGGGGGGAATCCATTTGAGATTTTTTAGTTGATTTTTACTACTTACATGTCTTTGTGTGGCTTCTGTATTTGCCCATGAACCTAGCTATCTTTGAAATAAGTTCAAACTCAGATGCAGCTGGAAAACCATGCACTGCATCCACTGTTAGGATTCATCTGACTTCATAGGCAAAAAAGGGGATGAACGGCAAGAAAACCCATGCTTGGCAAGGAGGTCACTTTAGTTACTCAGCAGTGACCATGGAGGATACATGCCTCTTCTCCTGTCCATGAGACAGTATAGTTTGTGGAAAGTGCCCCTTCCCCAGTAACTGAGAAAATACAGTTCATGAGTTGCACAAGAGCCAAAGCAGCCATATACTGCAACACAAATTTTGGTGAAATGAAAAACCTCACTATGACAGCATATAACAACAAAACAAAATGAAGAACAACATGTTCATGCATCCATAATCTCTATTTACCAGATATTGAGGACAATAATCAGTGGGTGACTATGGCTGTGGTCACACACGCTAAATAATCCACTTTTAATCCACTTTCAATGCACTTTCCAACTGGATTTTGCCAGTTCACACAGTAAAAATCCAATTGGAAAGTGCACTGAAAGTGGTTTGAAATTGGATTATTTAGTGTGTGTGATCACAGCCATCGACTCCCTTCATCTTGCTCTGTTTTTGAGTTTCTAAAAAGCACCTGGTTAGTCACTGTTGGAGAGAGAGTGTTGGACTAGACAAACACTGAATGTAATAATAGACAACAATCTTGTGGCATCTGAAAGACCAACTCTATTGCGACATGAGTTTCCTTTGGCCAAAAACCAATATGATCACTTAATTGTATAGATAGTATGTTCATATTTTTCCATAGTGTCAAATTCTTGAAGGTTAGCCATGTTTGTCTGTTGCAGCAAACAAAAAATAAAGAGTGTCTTCTGGGAATGAAGCATTATCCACTGTCACACTAAATTTTCTGGGCCCTCTCCAAATCAAATGTGTGTATGGGAGGGGGGATCCTCTCATCACTAGATGTGCCTACCCACCCCTCCAAAAATAGCAGATAATCCTTATGACTTGAAAGTAATAAGGAAAGAGGTCATGGGCAAGACTAGAGCTCTAGATATTTGATTATAAGCACACATCTTCATGGATGTTCCTTCCTGTCATCACTGAAGAATGGAAGGAGCAAAGAAGCTCCATAAGAGTGAATAGAAGACCATGAAGTTTCCATGAGAAATTCAGAACGGTTGGCCTCATACTGAAGGAACAGAAGTTCCTTAGTATACCTTTTGCTTTACACATTAATATGCAACAGAGCTTCTTATAGTGCCTTCTCAGGTGACGGCTCTTTTTTCTTATGCCAAGAAATAGAAAATCAATGCCAGAATCCCAAAGAAGGAATTAATTTGTCAAAAGTGTTTGCTTACTTTGGTGCCAACTTCTTGATTAGCTGATGAATGTCAAGGAAGGGTTGCACTAAGGGACTGCTTTGGAAAACTTGTCCACAAGGTGTGGAGAGAGTCAACTTTGAATCAGAATCCAGGATACTAACGGTGTCATAGTTCAGAACACAAGGAATATTTGTGGGGTTTTTTTTTCACCAAGAGGAAAAATGAAATGTTTCCAGATTTCCTGAATATATTAACAGTTCTTACAGCTACTTGAAATTGATGGACTCAGCCAGTTTGGTGTAGTGGTTAAGTGCATGGACTCTAATCTGGGAGAACCAGGTTTGATTCCCCACTCCTCCACTTGCAGCTGCTGGATGACCTTGAGCAAGCCATAACTCTGGCACAGCTGTTCTTGAAAAAGAGCAGTTTCTGTCAGAGCTCACAGGGTGTCTGTTGTGGGGAGGGGGAGGGAAAGGAGTTTTTAAGCCACTCTGAGGTTGTGTTCAGACTGGCAGTTTGGCCCGATATAGGCACATTTTACAGATGGATTAAACGGGCATGATCACAGAGCCACATCTGTCAGGCGTTCCCCAGGCGTACTCACCCCATCAGAGGACGACTTGGAGCTGGGTTAAAAAGCCACTACCTCCGAAGTGGTGTTTTTGTTTCCCTGCGCATTCATTGTCTGAACATGGGGAGCGTGCGCAGAACGGATTTGATAGTGTGAACCTGCAGATCCGTTCTGCCGCTACGGAGGCATTTTTTTAAAAGAATTGCCTATGTGCACATGTGCACTACACACAAACATGGTTTTTGGATTTATTTTTGCAGTTTGCTCCATGGCTGAAGTGCCACAATAATGTGGATGCTTCACCACGGGATGTCTCTGTGGGTAACGCACAGCAGGGTGTGCTGCGTGGCTCATATATCCCACTACACTTTAACCCGGTTCAATTAGAGGTGGCACCATATTGCGCCAAGCCACCAGTGTGATCACAGCCTTAGACCTCTTTGGGTAGTGAAGGGTGGGGCATAAATCCTATCTCCTCCTCCTCCTCTTCTTCTTCCTCTTCCTCTTCCTCCTCCTCCTCATTACATTGCTTGTGTCATTGTTTAAGAGCTTTCCTGAACCATGATCCCCATGAGAAGTCATCATATCTCATGGGAATATGGATTTAATGGAACTCTTGCTAATGTCTGAGAACATAAGAGAAGCCAATGTTGGATCAGGCCAATGGCCCATCCAGTCCAACACTCTGTCACACAGTGGCCAAAAATGCCAGGTGCCATCAGGAGGTCCATCAGTGGGGCCAGGACACTAGAAGCCCTCCCACTGTTGCCCCCCCCAAGCACCAGGAATACAGAGCATCACTTGCCCCAGACCGAGAGTTCCTATCTATACCTTATGGCTAATAGCTACTGATGGACCTCTGCTCCATGTTTGCTTTTGTAGTACCGATGGAAAGCCCTTTCAGGCTTACCATGTCAGCATGTTTATGGCTTCATACTGAGACTTACTCATTTTATGTTCCATCTAAGCTAGGCCTATTCAGTTGATGACCCCCCCCAGTTGCATGCAGCCAACCATCCATGTATTGTGTCCTGTCAAATGTTTGACCGTATCACTCCTGCCTTTGTTTTCTCAGTCCAAGGCAGGTAGCAAAAGAACTGGAAGGTTAAGCCCTTTGTGGAAAACCATGTGTGGCTTGTGGGCTACATTTGGCTTGGTGGATCACAAACAATACAACTCTGGGGTGAGTGTTTATTTGTGGATAACCACCTTGAATCTGTGCAGAAGAATAGTGCCACCATTGAGGCCAGAAAATCCAGGGACTTGGCTCACAGGGTCAAAAGGGTATGGCTAAAAGTGGGGCATAGCTTCACACTGGAAGCATACCTTGCCATCTAAACAGAGCTCCTACCTAAAACAGGTGTTCAGAGTTAGAGCAATCCTAAGCAGGTCTCCTCTGGATGCTACTCAGAGCTATTCAAGGGGGCTTACGCGGAAGAAAATGTTCTTAGGATAGCTCTATAAATTACCCAGATGCACCACTGTTTGACAAAGGCAAGGCAACTTATTTCAATACTGTTGGCGGCAGGGCGTATAACTATAGCGGCTGGATGGAAAGCCAACTCTCCTCCCCAAATACAAACATGGTATGACAAAATATGGGATCTATTTATTTTAGATAAACTGACACAGATCACTCACGTTACAGCAGCAGACACAACAAAGGCATATGATCAATTTGTTGCAGTTTGGTTTACGGTGCTTCAGTATATGTCAGAAAAGGACATACTCCCTTCAAATGCCGCTTATGTTCCATGGATACGCTTTTAGTTTATTGTTAATCCAAATCATAGGATATAGTACATTAGATTGATCACCATTAAGGAAGCTGGCTTAGTTGCTTCTTTAAGTAGTTCGCTGATTAGAGGGTTACAAGAAAGGTTAACTTGTTAGGACTAATGGGATTTATAAGTGTCTGTTTGGTTCACCACTCACTGTAATGAAAGTTGTTTATGACTTGTATGTAATTGCTGTCGTGCTTTTTCGCTTTATTAATAAAAAAAATTTTAAAAAAAACAAAGGCAAGGCAAAAACAACTAAAATAGCAAGTCATGTGTTTAACCATAAATAGGTATCTGGCTTGCCAGAAGAAATTTTGTTATTGCTCTTCAAATCCAGAGACAATAATGCAACTAATTGTAGCACCTCAAAAATACATTTGCATTTATTTAATAAAAAACTGCTGTTGGAAGAATCCTGAGGTTGTTTCAGACATTTCAAAAATTCTACACAGAAGTCACTTCTATGATGGAAATAATGGGAAATCCAGATGGAGACTGTATATTTCCATTATTGCTCTACTTGCTCAGGCCAAAATACAGGTTATGTTGGAGATCCATAACCAGATTTTTTAATTTTTCTTAACCTAAAAAGCAGTTGGTGTATCTGACTTTTTCCTCCCTATTGTGCTATTTGCAGGTCAATCAGCAAGATTCGATCAGGAAAACAGTACGAGGAGAAAGAGTCGAGCCCCTCTTCCCCAACCTTATGGTCCTGATCTAAACTGTGTTACTGCAATTGCTTTTTAGAGTGAAAAAAATTGTCAAGTCCAGTCATGGCCATGTGGGGTAAATAGCTGCATGCACACACTCCTTGCCCCTCTACAGTGGTTACACACAACACACTTTATCTGGGATTCCTGTAATTTATAAGGAGTTTGTAACATGCGTAGTGATACCTGAATTCTCAAATAAATATAATTTTGATTGGAAAGTTTTAGAATGAAAACAGTTTGCCCACAGCCAGGTTTTGCTTCTGACAGTTAGCTTATGCAAAAAATACCTTTGAAAAAAGATGTGTAAATATCCTTGTGGGGACTAAAATCTGGAGAATGTTCAATATTTTATGATATCTTTCTGAAGAGAATGTTTGTCAAACCTTTCCAGGAGGCAACGGTGGGCCTTTAAATATTTTACACCTTGGTGCTTGTACATCTTTGTCCGTGTCTCTGATGTTTTGGAGACTGAGATACAGTCTCTCTGGTAGTAGAGAGACTTGAGAATGAGCGTTCTGGTGGGGTTCATCGTGTTCCTTCCATTTTAGCTAATGATAATGTACGAATTTGTGGTTCTGAGGTAGGATTCCAACTTGCAGTCTGTCCTTTCATCTGTACATTTTCTTTCGGTTGTACGCAGCGGGAACAAAGATGTCCTCCCTTCATTATAGTAAAGCCAGATGCCAAGCTTTTGAACACATTACAAATTGAACACAAAATAAATTCTTTACACTGTAGGAAAGGAAAGCAGTGGAACAGATGCAATCACAACAAATGGGGAGGCATTGGGGGAAAGGAGAGAGAGATCCTATAAAGCTAACAAGCAGCCTAGAGTGCAATATTCAAGATGTCTCAGGGAGGGGAAAAAAGTGAGGCTTTGGCACTGAATGCAATTATCAACTACTTGGCAAGGTAAGCTGGGTGCTTTTGAGCATAAGATAAAGGTATTTTTGCCTGTCATGGATCAAAACAAGAGTGGAATTTATGATAAAATTCTTCTGAAGACAGAAGAATTTGGGGTTCAGTGGAGTGTTGATGTTTTACAGTGCTGTGCTAAACATTGAACTTCAATGGACTAAGAAAGGTATAACTCTGTTTAGGATTACCCTGTTGGAGTATGAAGCTCACAGATAACCTTTGGCCAATCACTCCCTCTCAGGGCTCAAAGGGTCACACACACTAAATAATCCACTTTGGCTGTGGTCACACGGAGCACTAGCCACGCTACTGAGACGGATGATAGGCGGATTTTCCAGGCGCGATCACACTGCAACATCTGGGAAGCGTAGAACCCAAGGCTTCCTGCCAAAGATGTGGCGTTAAAAACTAGTACCTCCGAGGTACTAGTTTCTGGAAACCGTGGAGCAAGGGCTGGCATCTGATCGTGTTTCCGGTGGTAGTCCGTGGCATCTGGCGCCCACCCATGTCCCGTCGCAAACAGGTTTTTTCCCCCAAGTGTCCACAGGATGTGCACAAGCACCCAATGGCGCATGCACATGAAGAGGAAAGTGAAAGTTCCATTGCTCTGCAGAATCACGCATGCCGTTGATGAGATCGCGCTGCGCCGCTTCTTTGCCGCGCTGCAGGATCTTTGTGTGATCGCCACCTCGCCCCTACCCACGGGACCTTGACGGGACCTGTGATTGGGCGGCCGCGTGTTATTTTGCTCCAGGCCAAACTGCCACGCTCCCCCCCCCGCATTTTATGGCCCGTGTGACCGGGACCTTTCAGTGCAGTTTCCAACTGGATTTTGCCAGTTTGCACAGTAAAATCTAGTTTGAAAGTGGATTGAAAGTGGATTATTTAGTGTGTGTGACTGCAGCCAATGTCACATGAATGGACTTCTTGTGTTTTCAAAATTCAAACTAATGTGTATGCAGAGGTGATTCTAATTAAACCATGATGGTGGCATTAAGACTTCCATTGGACAATTTTCCTGATCCAAAATGGCCCCTTGAAGCCAATGTTGGCAACACTAGGACAAGAATGCCAGTATCTGATCAGAATCAGCCACTGTACATGTGCGATTTTTATAGGGGAAAAAGCTGAGAGCTCCATTCACAGTATTCCCAGCATCATGCGTATATTCTTCCTTAGCCTAACCTACCGCACTGAGTTGTCAGAATGAGGGAGAAACACGAATGGTTTTCTGAGCTGCTTGGAGGAAGGGCAGGATAATATTGTTGTCAAAAGGGGGTAGCTCATTCCAGTCTCTGAGCAGCAGAATGTTTCAGGAGTGACCTCTTTGCAGAGTCTATTTCTTTGTACTGAGAGAGCACACCCGAGTTATGGTTGCTTTGTAGTATCCATATATTTGTAAATATTCAAACAGTATGTTGAAAGCAGCAGGCAGAACTGCTAGTCCTACATCAGGTTGTTTCCAAAAAACAAACTTAAAGGAAACATCCCATCATTAGTTTCTACTGAGGAAATATCACCTCTGACTATGACCAGACCTTGGTTCCAGATGTAGAGATGTGTGGACATCTCTCTGGAAAATGTTGTTCTTACCTGTAGGATTGTGTGTCAGATTCTGTGGTTTGGTATAGCCCGGAATCTCTAGCATTAAATTAGCACTAAAAGGCTTAC